>NC_056727.1:1117149850-1117394850 GCF_019279795.1 Protopterus annectens
CTTCTGAGGTACAATTAAAGTCTCCTCCCAATATAAGATTTCCTTTATAATGGTTGGAAATAAAATCTAGGTGTTTTTAGCAGTTCCTGCTCCAGTTCCTGGGAACCAACATAGATTAGCTAAGATTCATATTCTGTTATTAAATTTAATTATAACAAATGCTAGTAGACCTTCTTTGCCTTCATATTTATAAATAACTTTTGGAGCAATTATGTTTTTCTTGCAGAGAATTGATACTCCTTTTGTCTTTGTTCTATAGGAGGATTGAGCTAAGACTGTATAGTCCTTAGGGTTCCAAATAAAGCTATCATTAGTCTTAAAATGCATTTCCTGGAGAAATACTTTCTTTTTTGTTGTTTGTCTTCTTGGCTTTTCCCGGTTAGGGGCCGCCACAGCGGAACTCTGGTCCGCTAATGATTGGCAGTCGATTTTTATGGTGCTGAGTTGCCAGCCCGACACTCAACCTTCAGCGAAGGCACACCCATTTATGCATGTCTTTCGAAGGCCACTTGACTACGGGGGGGGGGCATGCAGACTCCACACAGAAGGCACTCCAGCCAAGAATCGAACAGGAGAACCTCTTGCTGTGAAGTAACAACGCTACCGCTGTACCACCGCGGATTCCTGGAGAATTACTACTTGTGCCTTATTTAGATTTAAATATTTTAATGTTTGATCTTTTATTTGCATTATTTAAGCCATTAGTATTTAATGATAAGAATATTAAATCCATTTCAAGTTATTGTTGGAAGAAACTTTTTGCTTCCTTTTTTTTTATTTTGATTATAGTAGTTATACCATATTCTCTGATAACATTGAATGTTATTTTTATGTGTATAAACTTGTAGGTATAATTAAATGTTTTTTCTTCTTTAAATACAAGTAGGGTAAAATTCTGGTCAGGCTTTAAAAAAGTACTTCCATAAAACATTAATTCTAAAGTATCAAATACAAATAAATATGAATTTCCCATTAAACATGGAATGAAAGTCATTCCTAATCCATTAGATAAATATAGGTCTATTGGATTAATACTCATACCTTTATGCAACAATATCAACTGAGCTCCATATGTTAAATTATTATATGGAGAATTTTCGTAAAAGAGATATGAAATTCTGTATTATTCTATTATTGTTCTATAGTATTTTATATATCAGGATGGAATGTTAGTAGTGTAAACAATTATTAAGTTGACTTAAGAAAATATCCAGTATTTAGTTACCCTTAAGGGACCCCAAATATGTCAGATGTGTCATTTTGGATAAATTAATTGCAACAGAGGAGCATACTCTAAATAAGCCAGTAACAAATAGATTATTACTAAAATTATTTGACTAAAAGGACTCTACAGGAGACAATGATTGATTACCAATGAAATATGAATTTACTGTGGGTGTACTGTCTTCCTTTACTTAATCAATCTTCAGCTCACCAACTTCAACTTACACTTATGAAAAGACATGGCTTATCAGTGGTATCCTGACTCTGAGTAGAGCTGCCCTACATTCTAGTGTGCAGTGCTTTTACATATTTATAGATTTACAAAACAGAGTCTAAGAATGAAATATGATCACCCTGACAATTCCCATCCTGCATAGGGCGCCTCCTGCTTCCAGAATGGGTACATCAGGTCTAGAATGAATGTGAAGGTACCTATATGGTAATCAAGACTTAACCTTAGGTAAATATTAACCAAATAGTATTTAGAGCATCTTAGAGAGTTCTCGGGGCAGTTAGAATACTTTTAAGCCTCTCCTCCTTTGACCAGAAAACAGAGATTTCCCTTCCCTTTCTTTCCCTTGTTTTAAATCAGTACTAATAAAAGAAATTCAGCAAACATAGGTAAACAGAAATAACATTCAGTAGTCCGTCTTGTACATGACTCGCAATCCATTAAACAAGTCAGTGACTAACATCACTTTAGTAAACATTATAAAGACAAATTAGAAATAATTTCCTAGCTCTTTATATTTTCTGATAAAGCAAAAAGTTATCAATAAGCTATTTTAACTAAAAGTATAAAGCATTTCAAATTTTCCTTGCATGTATACATTTCTACTTATATTGTAGTGTCAACAGCTGTCTTTGAAATCTGTACAATACTTCACTTCTTCAAATCATTCCTTTTTTAATTCAGGTTTTGTTTTGTCAAAACGGCAACAATATTTCAAGGGCACAATTAATATTTAGACTGATGTTTCAGATAAATAATTTGTCAGTTGCCAATTGAGTTAGCTGAGAATGTATGGTTAGTGCAAATATAGCATGTTGCAAAAATAATATGTATTTTTTTGTGTGCTCTAGAGCCTGTCATATGCAAGTGACATATATAATATAGCATATATAGAGCAGATAACGAATGGATTCATGTTGTTAAAGTAAGTTATGCTTATTAATCAGGCAGTTTCATTTAAATTCACAAGTAATTTGGGGACATTTCAGTTGAGTTTCCAGGAATGTGTAGTCCAATATGAGTAATTGAGTCCACTTTTCCTCATAAACATATGTCACAATTCATTAAACTAAGCAGAGTCTAACATCTGTTATATAATCATCATAAAGACAAAGAATAGTAATTTCCTAGCTCTTCAAACTTTCTGATATTGCAAAATGTTGACATAAGCTATTTTAACTGGAAGACTAAAACATTTCAATACTTCCTTGTGAATATATATTTTTACTTTTACTGCAGTGTCAAGAACTGTCTTTGAAATCTATGCATTACTTCATTTCTTTCAAGTCATTCATTTTACAGTTCAGATTATATATTTTGTCAAAATCTCAATAGCATTTTAAGGGCACATTTAATATTTAAACTGATATTTTAAATGAATAGCTATCAGTTACCAAGTGAGTTTGTACAGAGTGTGAGGTAACTGCAAAGATAATATGTTGCAAAAAGTAATATGTATCTTTTCATATGCTCTAGAGACTGACAATTTCAAGTAACATATAAAATGAAACTTTTACAGTGCAGACAGCTCGTGAAATCAGCATGTTAAACTGAGTAATACTTTTTAATCAAGCAGCTACGTTTAAGTGCACATGTAGTTTGGGAACATTTTAGTTGTGTTTCCAGGAATATATAATCCTATGAGGATAAATCATAAAATATTTACAAATAGTCCTATTATGTATTTAGTTTACCTTGCTTAGATTGTTTTTCATTTTAATAACTAAAACATTACATTTTCTTATTATTTGATGTTAAGTTGTCTATCTCGCCTTCATTCTTGCTGTTTTGGCTCCAACTCGGCCATCTTCAATAGCTCGAGAGCTGTTTACTGGCTCGAGGCTACCCCTTATCCCATGATGCCTAGTGACAGCTACCCCAATCTCGTTTGTCGCTTTAGCTGCGGGGTGTGTCATTTTCTAGCTCAGGCTTGTATATTTAAATTTTTTTTGTGTAAAAATATTCTCTTAGACCCCTTTAAACTAATAGATATTTTATTGTTCTTAGTTTTATTCTGTACGTGTTGTTGAACTACTTCGTTCTTCTTAGTTTTGCTTTTATTTAGAACTTGTTTAAGTTAGAGAGTTTCCCCCCCTCCCCCTCTCCCTAGGATAGCTGCTTAACTTAGAAGCTTTCCTTTCCTTTTTTTTGCTATTGTTAAAAAATAAATAAATAAATAAAGACAGAGGTTATATATTTATAGGTGTACTTGTTTAGTGTAGTACGTATTTGTCTGTGTTTACTTTGTGGTACTTAGTTTTTTGTAGTTGGGTCATGTCTAAGGAAGCTAAAGTATCTGGCTTTAAAAAGTGTGACTCATGCTGTCAGAAAATGTCTCTGACAGATGGGCACACTAGCTGCATTTATTGTTTGGGCGCTGTTCACCTGTAGGACTCTTGTTCTATTTGCCATGCCTTTAGTCCAAGAGTCCTGCAGGAGCGTAAGAACAAATTGATCCTTAGGGGTCTGTTAAAGCCTCAGGATTCACCGGCAAAGAGTTCCCAGCCAGTGAAATCCCCAAAATCCACTAAACCATCGGCTACACCTTTGGAGCCGACTCCTGTACAGGATTTACCGAGTATGTCAGTTCCGGCTGGCACCGACAAGACAACCCCTCCATCGGCTCCACTGGATGTTTTGGAGCCGTCTCTGAGCCATAAGAGTCTGAAGTCCCCTTCATTAGAGTCAGTTCATTCGGCTCCTCGGACTCCATTATTGCAAAGTGAATGTAGCCACCATTCATCATACTCCTTTCGATCCTCTAGGCTGTCGGATCATAATGTGGAGAGAGTAGTAAGTAGGTTGCTTAAATCACAGGCACTAGCAAAATTATTGTCTAGCCCTCCTCAATAGGTATCGGCTCCATCCACCTCTTTTTCTGTTCCTCCTCCAAATCCATTGAGTTCGGAGCTGGAGTTTGTTGGGGTTCGAGTAGTGGAACCGTCGGCTCCGATCACCATCTCTCCTTTGGTTCTGACTTCAGCTCCGATTACCTCAATAGTTCCTTTGATCGAGGAATCTGGACACCAGGGCTCCCTGGTCAGCTCCGAGGGGGCGAGTGGCATCGGACCCTTGTCCGACCCCGTTCTCCCTCTCGGAGCATCGGCGCAGGTGAGCTCGGCTCCAACATCGGCCTTGGAGCCATCCCCCTTGGTGCAGAGAAAGATTCCTATTTCTTCAGAACTGGAGCTTTCTCTGCCTCGAGGCAATGACTCCTTTGAGGTCATGCAGAGTCTGTTGTCCTCTGAGACAGCTCCACTACCAGCTCCACCTGCTCCATCCCCCGTAGTGTCTGTACCAACCTCTGCTCCTCCACCAGACCCCAAGTATAGGGAACCAATGCCCAGGACACCCCATCGGGTGTTTCCTCTTCTTCCGAGGCCTCCCCAATCACTCAGAGGAGCCCCCTAAGAAGAAGAAGTGCAAGAGGTAGCACATTCACTCCCCTGAGTCTGTCACTTCTGATACAGACTTAGATGAAATGGAAGGGTCCCCGAGATTCCGCTCTAAAGAGTTTTTCTTTTTGGACATCCTTGAAATGCTTAAGCAGAGGGGGAACTGGACTCCCCTAGCCCCTACCGAGGATGAGTCTGTATTCCTGGACGCTTTTGGTTCCCAACCTTCCACCTCCTGGGTTTCTCCTCCTTTCGACCCACTTATGTCTGCAGTGGCTCAAAAGGCTTGGTCAGCTCCAGACACAGTGGAACCAACTCCGAGGAAACCTGGTAAATTTATTACAGCCCCCCCCAGGATAAGCAATTCCTTTCTAAAGGTGTGCCCGTTGATGCCATGATGGTAGCAGCAGCCACCAAAAAATAGTTAGCAGAGACCTCTTCATCTGTTCATCCCCCTAACAAGGAGTCTAGGACAATGGACAGGTATGGAAAGCGAATGTTTGCTTCAGCGACCTTCTCCATGAGGTCCCTGAACTATCTATGTCATTTTACTCACCTTCAAAGGGATCTCCTTAAAGAGCTTGGAGATACCCTTCAAGATCCTACAGCTGAGGGAGTACAAGCCAAAGTAGCTTCCCAGCTAGCAACTCTTAATTCTGTAGTTATCTCCTCCATGAGGCTCATTTCCTATGCAGCTGATGGAGTGAGTAGAGCTGTGGGCATGGGTGTGGCCCTCAGGAGGCATGCTTGGATGTGGCTGTGTCACTTTGCGGAACCCTTTCGAACGTCCTTCACCAATACCCCCTTTGATGGCTCCTTTCTCTTTGGGCCACAAGTGAAAGACACATTGACTAGGTATGAGCAAGAAGGCAAGACTCTCTCTGCCATGGGAGTCTGTTTTTCCACTCCCTCTAGACCTTACCCCAAGGATCAGAAGAGTGGGAAGATGTGGTTCCGCAAATCTCAGGGAGCCTTGTCTGACACACATAGTGATTTTCCTCCAGAGGCAGAGGGGGAAACAACAATAATAGATGCCGCCCTTGTGGCAGAGGGGGTCCGCAGAACCAGGGCAACAGAGAATCCTTTCCTGACAAGCCCTTCCAGCATCCCTGAAGGGTTGCCCGGCTGCTCACCTCTGGAGGTGAACTCAAACTATTCCTTAAAGAATGGCTACTAATCTCAGGAGACATACACCCCAACCCAGGTCCATGCAACTACATTCTCTCACCCAAACAGAAATCAGACCAATTTATTACTAACTTAAACTCAAGAAGTATATCCAACAAACTACATGACCTACATGCATTCATAGCCCACTACTCCCCAGGTATACTAACCATTACTGAGACCTGGCTAAAACCCATCACCCAAACCCAGGTTATAATATCCTCAGACTAGACAGAGATGCCAAAAGGGAGGAGGAGTTGCAATTTTATTTAAAAACACACTTAACCTCCATCCTCTGCAAACCCCAATTCCCAAGTTTCAGAATGCCGAAACATTAGGCTCTGTTTTATCCCAAAAAAACAAAAAGAGAATCAAAATCCTCCACAGTTATATCCCTCCAGGAAATAACTCTCCTGTAATAGAGGAAATCTTACAATGGGCTACAATCAACCTGCCCCAAGAAACTGTCCTGTTAGGTGACCTAAACCTAGACTGGCTAGGCTGCAACTCCAACAATCCCTCAAACCATATTAACTTATTTGGATTCTCACAATTAATCTAAGAACCCACCAGAGTTGACAAAAAAATCCAAAAAACATTCAATCCTTGATTGCACTTTAATTTCTCCAAGGAAAACTATCATGTGGGCTGCCTACCTGATGTACTGAGTGACCACTGCCCCACATTCCTCCTTCGTAAACAGGTAAACATACCCAAACTGTATAAGGATACTAGGGATGAACACGAGGTAAATACACAAATTCTTAACAGCATGTTACAACAATGTAACTGGCACCCACTACAAACTCTAGCATTAGACCATGCAGTTGAGCTTTTCAATAGTACTTTTATGAATGTTCTACAGTAGCTCCCATTAGAAAACTTAGGACTAAAGTTAACTATGCCCCATGGCTGAATAGGACCACAAAAGCCTTACTAAAAGCCAGAGATAATGCCTGGAAGGTCTGGAAAAAGAGTAACACTAGCCAAAATAGACCAAAATATCAACAACTTCAGAATCAGGCCAAAAAACAAACAAAAATGGATAAACAAAGCTACTTCCTAGGTATCCAAAACAAACATTCCAAAACCCCCCAAAAGTTCTGGCAAGCTATCAATTCCCTTCTGAAACCCGGCAAAACTACCACCCCAGCTCCCAACACCAACACTAATAATGACAGCATAGCTTCTCAATTTAACCATCACTTCACAGAATCTATTCTGTCATTATCTACCCAGCTATCTAACAATAATTCTATATTCACCCCCACTATAAATCACAATAATATACCTACCTTTACACTCTCACCTGTACCAACCTCCAAAGTTAAAAAAATACTCTCAAAACTAAAACCTACCACTCTTGCAGTAGATGGTTTACCTGCTAATTTCCTAAAATTAGCTCCAGAGTCCCTAGCCTACCCTGTCTCAATTCTTATAAACCGCTCCATACAAGAAGCTTACATCCCCCAACTATGGAAAGTGTCATATATTATTCCTCTACACAAAAGCGGCAACTCCTATGAGCTATCAAACTACTGCCCCATTGCTATCCTACCCCCCCCTTTCCAAGCTCCTTGAGAAATGTATTCACACTCAAGTGATGCACTTCTTAACTTCACATAATCTCCTCTCCTTCACACAGCACGGCTTCTGCCCAAACCATAGTACAACTACTGCTCTTCTCTCTTTTAATAACCAGGTTAACCAACTTAGAAACAACAACAACTTCGTATCAGCCATATTCTTAGATCTCTCTAAGGCATTTGACATGGTCTTGCATAACCTACTTTTAGACACTCTATCCTCCATGTCCTTTGCCCCCTCCACTACTTCTTGGTTCAAAAACTATCTCTCTGATAGGAAACAATCAGTCAAATGTCAAGATGTACTATCACCTCTACTACCAACTACCATGGGTGTTCCACAAGGCTCAGTACTGGGGCCTCTACTATTCACCATTTTTACCAACAAACTACATACCTCCACCCTGCATGCATCACTTATACAGTACACAGATGACTCCACCCTAATCTGCTCAGCCCCATCCCTAACCACTCTTCAAAAACTTACCCAAGAATCCTTCAGCTCCATGGAAAAATGGATTATTGACATCCAACTGATTCTACTCCCCAACAAGACCAAATTACTTCTATTCACCCCCAACAAATCCAGAACCACATCTCCTTCCTTCACTATCACCTCCAAAAATGGCACCACAATCTCTCCTTCCCCCCATACTAAGCTCCTTGGTGTTGAAATAGATAAAAATCTTCACTTCAATGACCATATCTCTCAAACCATTAAAAAGGTACATAAAAAATTAGGAATTTTATACAAACACAAAAACTTCCTATCAGACCAAGCACGAATCACCCCAGCCCAAACCCACCTTTTGTCTACCCTAATGTATACATCACCAATCCAAACCCACATCAGGAAAACAGACCTAGGCAAACCAGAATCATGCTACAAAAAGATTGCAAAATTTGCCAATAACTCTACTTTTAGAAGTCATTACTGCCTTGCCCTAAAGGAACTACAGTAGTTAGAACTCCCTCAATTAATTAGTTACCACTAGTGCTCACCTTCAACATTCTAAAGAATCCCCACAAGACTCCAGCCCTAAATCAACTACTAAACCAATATTCAGCAAACTGTCCATTACGCTCATCCAACAAAACCCTTCTCTGTATATCCAAATCCAACAATACTGCAGGGAAAGCTCTTTTCTCTCATACCATCGCTAGAAAGTGGAATAACCTCCCCCATAATATCTCTTCAGCACCATCTATCTCACTGTTCAAAAGTCACTAAAGTCACACCTCTTGCATTCCTGGCTCTCTCCTTGTGTCACATAAATGCTTTCCTGCTCTCCTCCAATTCTTCCTACCTTCCCCTCTTCTCTGCTTACTGTCTCTATAATACAATACTAAAAACTCCTCAAATACTGCCATACAGGATCTACTATGTGTAAATTAAGCTTGCTTGGAACAAACCACTGTAAATTTATTATGTCTTGTTTGATGTCTCTTTTGATTGTATTGTTTAATGTTGAGTTTTTTTTTCTTCCAAATGCTGCCATCCAGGGCCTACTCTGTGTAAATTAAGCTTGCTTGGAACAAGCTGTGATGATTGGGGAGAGATGGGCGAAGGCTGCCAGCCTAGTCAAATAGAATTTGATACATAATTCTATCAACTGTATAAATAAATGCAAAATACAGGCTTGTGCTTTTAAATGTAAGAAAACACTGTAAAATGTCAACATCAAGATTGTTGCAACATTGCCATCTGCTGTAAGATAAACCAAGACAAGTATTTCAAATTTGTCTTTTTAAGTTGTAAAGATCTTATAAATCTCTTTAATGTTAGAATTCGGCTCCAGGGCGGCTGGATGAAGATTTTATGCCATTGTTTTAAGGCTAAAGTTTATGACTAGAATTTACATATGGAAGGTGCTTTATTGCTCTGGTTTCTGCTAGCATATACATGTGAAATGTCTTCTATTGTTGTAAGTTTTTGTGCAGGTGTTAGATTACTAAATAATGCAGTTTGTGGCCTGAGAACTCAGCAAAGGTGTTAAGATGATGCAATATGAATACTGGGAAAACCTAAGTGTCAAAAATGATGTAATTTTGGGAGGGCCTTAGAGACATGTTTGTGAGTAATGTTTTATAGACTATTTCTCACAAGAGACTGGAAGCATTTTTGACTTTGGATAACCAACTTACCAGCACTCTACCTTATGCTCACATGTAAGTTTCTAGCACTGTGATTTCTTGTAGGAATATTTAAAGCTAGTAATGATTAATTAGGTATTTTCTTTGAAATCAGACCTGCATACTGTATTATTTTAAGTTTCTGTGTGATCTCTGAACTCTTAGATATCTCTGTGGTGTAGTAGTTTTGTCTTGTGTTTTAATTATTTATTATTAAATATTTTTAAAACCTTCTACCTGTGGCTGCTTTGCGTAGAAATAAGCTCTAGAATACATTGCATATTTATAGAGGTTATTGTAATAGGCCACTCTAAAGTACACCTTGACTGTTAGTTATACTACCATTGGATAATAATATTGCACAGTAATAACTGGACACCCTTTTAAGGGTCTTTTAGTAGCTGATATTATTAACTGGGTGGTGGCAGTAATTACTACCATATAGTTTGGGTAAAGGGGCACAGCTGGAGAATCTGTGTCAGCCTTTTCCAGGTGTGTCTGTGAAATTGTATAAATACTTATCTCAAAATGTGTGTGTGCTGTGGCAGCTACTTGGCAGGGACATGAAGCACTGGTTGGACAGAGATGGTACTGGAGGTTTTAGCTTGCCAAGTTAGGCTGAGACCTGGACCCTATAGCTGTGCCAGTGGGGAGTCATATTGTGGATCTGGTGAGCAAGGGAGCAGCCAGCCCCAGAATGACTGTGATCTCTGTGTGCACTTAAGGGAAATTGTACTTTACTGTCTGTATTAGTTATCCTTTCCTCTTCTAGGAGACAACCTCCCTGGTGTTAGTGGTGAGGATTGAGGCTCCTTGATTGCTGGGCCAGGGCACGGTCATCACAAGTGTTTGGCAATGGTGGGATCTACTTCACATACTAATTGGCTTGTAGTTGTGTAGGTAGAGTGAATTCCTGTAGCTTATGTACAGTGATCTCTAAAAGTGTTTTATACTCTAAAACAGCCACACAGTGTATACTCAGAGTTCAGATCACAATTGTTTTATTTCTTTTCTTAGCTTAGTGTTAGTCAGGGTGAGCAGGCAGCATGTCAGCAGAAGAGTATGGAAAGCTGACAAGGAGCCAGCTGGCAGAGATGTGCCAGACTAGGGGACTGGTGCATGGAAACCTGACTAAAGCAGACCTGATTAGAGCCTTGGTTACAGCTGGATCAGAAAATAGCAGCCTGGAGGACAATCAGACTGACAGTGGAGATACAATATCCTCGGAGAATGGACAGCTCATCCTTTCTGCAGTGGACTTAAAAATCCAGCTGGAGCTAAAGAGACTTTAGTTGCAGACCATGCGTATGGAACTAGAAGCAGCCAAGAGAATGAGGAGACTAGAAGCTGAAGAAAATGAACAGCAGAGGAGGCATGAGAGGGAAATGCTGACTCTTTGCCAGAGTCATGGAGGTAATGGGGAAGGGAGTAACTGGACCCCAGAAGCACAAAAGGTCAGTAAATTTCTTCCACAGCTTAAAGAGGGGGATAATTTTGGTAGCTTCATTCATATGTTTGAGTGGGTATGTAAACAGTATAAAGTTGGCCAAAGGCTCTGGATACGGTTCCTGACCCCCTTACCCCATGGGAAAGCTGTAACTTCTTTAGCAAAAATGCATGACACTGACTGTTTTGATTATACTGCTGTAAAAAGGCATTTATTAGAATATTTTAAGCTAACACCTGAAATGTATTGGAAAAAGTTTTGTGAGCATAGATGCAAGGCAGATGAAAATGTATGTGAATATGTTGTTGAACTGAGCACTTATTTTCATAGCTGGGTGAGTGGATGTCAGATTACCTACTTTTGAAGGGCTGGCAGACCTTTTGGTAAGGGAACAAGCCCTTAGCACTTTGCCTGAGGACATGAGGATCTGGTTAGCTGATAGACATTGTGCTACTTCAGAGGAGTTGGGGAAGAAGGGAGACCTATACCTGGCCAGCAGGGCAGCCCTGCACAGGAAGGGGACCCCCAGTACTGCTCATGGGCCTAAAGGAGCCCATGATGGACAGCACAGACTGCCCCAACAGAATCTGCCAGTAGCAGGGGAAGCCACTAGTCCAGGTACATGTCAAGGAGCTAGGGTTAAATGTTTTGAATGTAACCAGTGGAGCCATGTGGCATACAGATGTCCACGGAGGCAAGGTGGGGAACAAAAGATAAGGGAGCTAGTAAGTGGTAAAGGCAAAATGCCATTAATATATTGTCTTGGGACAACAAGGGTACCAAACTACCACCAGAAGTTATATCCTATTGTAGTGAATGGCAAAGAGGCCATTGCTAAGAGAGACACAGCCTCTGCTATAACCATTGTAAAGCCTGCACTGGTTATAGAGGACCTCTACTTGCCTGGGCAGTCTACTCCAGTCAGGGCTTCAGGAGGGATCCCATTCCAAATACCTTTGTCTAGGGTTCACCTTGACTGAGAGGTTGGAAAAGGAAGCCAGCAAGTAGGTGTGTTTGAGGATATACCTGCAGATGTCCTGATAGGGAATGATTTTGATAGTGCAGTACCCTGTGCTTGTGCAGTTACACACAGTCAGGCTTGGAGACAAGCATGTAAGTCTGGTAGCCTGGGGGAGACCCAGACAGACCGTATACTTGCAGCCAGGACTGGTGAGGTGGTTACTTCGGTAAGAGAGCTACTCGGTAGCAGTGAGACTGAATGTGGGCCACAGCTGCTTATGGGCACTGATGTTCCCTTGGACAGGGTAATTGCAAAGGTAGAGGTGAGTAGTAGTACCCAGGCTGACAGTGAGACACTGCTGTCAGAGGATGCCAGACTTCCTGTGGAAGGAGAGCTGGGAAGGGTTACAAGGAGAGACTTGAGACAGGCTCAGCTCTCAGACCCTACATTGCAAGGCCTGAGGCAGGTAGCTAGGGAGGCACCTGATTCTCAAAGGAAGGGGGAATCTGTATACTGGGACAAAGGGTTACTATACAGAGAGTGGACCCTCACTCTCTGAGGCACGGTTGTCACACAAGTCATTGTAAATTTATTACTGCTTGTATGACATATCTTTTGATTGTATAATTACCACTGCACATATTGTTTGATGTGGAGCTTTTCTTCCCGGGCCTCCGCTGTAAATGGACCTTGTTCTAGTTGGACATTCCCAGTAAACAAATGTAAAATAAATAAATAAATAAATAAAACTTAAAAGTCAAGAAAGCAGATTTATATTAAAGTACAGACATTATATACTTTTCTTATAAAATCTTTCACATCTGCCTCTAAACTCAGCATGGACTCAAAGGTTGAAAACAATGATAAGTTACTCTGAAATTACATCAGGAAATAGACTAAAGGGAAATAACTGTTGTATTTTGTACTAAATTAGTGAGATACATTTGTATTTATATGCTAGCTTTATTAAACAGGTTGTACAACTAGGTTACCTCTTTTCTCATAGAAGAATATATTATTTAAAGCTGTTTCATGCATACAGACATCTGTCAGATTTTTTCTTTTTTGTGTCTTGCAGCCACATTGAGTAAACTGTCATTAAGTAGGAAATACTCTAAGTATCCTCATTCCTGCTCACTGCCACTCACAAGGAACAGCTCCAGAAAAAAGAGAGACACCTTCTCTGATTAGAAATTCTGGTGTCAAAGGCAACATCATGCAAGTAGATGAATTTAGCTGTACATACCTTGCATTTTTCCACATCATGCACCATGTAATGCTCCATTTTCAACAGGGGGGTAACATTTCACTTCCTTAAAACATATTTGCATTGCCAAGGTCTAGATTATTTGAATATGTGCCATTCTTGCCTGCCAATCCCTTAAGAATACCTTATATAATAAATAATGTAACTATATATTGGATTAAAGGAAAAAGTATGGCTGGTTATTAGTCAGTCTTCAAAATTACCAATATTTATTCTTCTTTTTAGAATAAGAGGGTTCCATTGCAAGTGAAATTGACATTTATAATTTTGACTGAAGGGAAATAAAAGAGTTTAAAATGTTATAAAGAAATACATTACTTGAAGTACTCAGTGCTTACTCCACTCACTCTGCTCATTTCTTATCTCATGGATTTGATTCAAGTCTTAATTTACTTTTTTGCATATCAATTCAGTTCTAAAGTTCTTTCACATCTATCCCATGTGTTCTTGAAAGAAGTCTCTGTATTGATTTACAAACTGCCTCAAGAAGACTATTCCAAACATTCACATCCTTTCATGTGCAAAATACTTTGTAACATTACCTCCGGCAGTCATTCTATTGCCACCTCTGTTGTTCTTCTATATCTTCCCCTTCTGGGATAAAGATCACCCTTCTAGAGTTTACCTCCTTTGAAGTGCTTCAGTGTTTCCTGCACGTACACCTTCTCCTTTCTTTCTACCAGAGTGTGAACGCTGCATTTCTTTAACCTATAGTCTTCTGATATAGATCTCAGTTTGTTTTGACTTTCTCTGCATAGTATCTGTTTCAGCATCCTTATGGAAATGGAGTCTCCAGAACTTGATGTAGTATGCCAGGCCACACCAGATGCCTGTACAGAGAACAAATACTATCCTGTCTTCTACAAGAGTTGCTCCTACCTAGATCCGGATCTCACTTGCCTTTTTACATTTGCTATCAATGATTAGATCATGCTATGTAATTACAGCCAGGTCCACTTTTCATTTTAGTGGATTAATTTCCTCATATTTACTTCACCAACTGCTTGGAGTCCTCTCATAATTTTAACACTTGCAATTGTGAGTCCCAAAATCACAAAAACAAATAGTGAATCCATGGAAGAACAGTAGATTAGAAAAATCACCATGCTCACTTTAAACCACTTTTCTGCAAAGGAACAATCCATCCTGAAGCACCACCCAACATGGAGGCTTCACCACCCACACCTTTACTTATATATGCCCTGAGATTACCATACATTAGAAAAAGGTAATATTTTGAGGTACATTCATCGTAGTTTTAGTATAAGTTCTTTCTCTCCATTCTTGAACTCATATTAATGAGACTCAGAATTACAAAAGGTTACTATTCCCCATGAATTGTTTCTTGCCCAAGTGAATCAGCTTGTGGTTCTTTGCACTATAGCTAAATCACCACAAATTTACACATATGCCTTACCTTGATTTCATATTAGCAGCCTCACTTTCTGTATATAGTCTGTTACAGACCCTGGGAAGAAAGTCTGAGAGTAAAATATATAGGAAAAGCACATTTGTTAATAATTGTTTATATTTTGGAAGTAGCCACTCTTTATTTATGGGTCAGAGCATTCTGTTGGACTTACCAGTTTGATATTGCATGCCATACCATAGAGTTATAATGTGTTGCTTAATAATATTAATTTAGTTGTCTGGGTCCACAGTCATCTGTTATTGCATTCTCCCAGAATTTCATAAGGATAACTATTCATATGAGTTATTTGTCAGTTGTGAAAAATGGAATCTATCATTGTCCAGTGAATATACTGCTGTTGTTGACACAGATGAGATTACTTCCAGAAATCAAGGTTAGAGCCTTAATGATGCCAGGGAGTTCTTCAGCCCCACAGATGTCAATTATCCACAGCTCATTTTATATCCTTTTATAAGAAACCCACTGAACCTTTTTCCAATTTGAATAATAGTGTTCAGCCTTCCCACATTAAAGATAATATTGAACAGTGTTTCGAAAAACTTAAGAAATGTCAGTCACTGACTTACAAGGACTTGTATGTGAAGCAAGTCATGTCTTTAAATATTTTACCTAAGGGGCACAGTTTTATAAATTTCCTAATGGGATGACACTATTTGAGCTGTTTTCAGAAGAACTGATGGAGTTTCTAACAAGTCTGGTAATACACTTCTAAAAAAATGAATTAGGTGCAATGATATTTTTATTACACAGTTGAATGAGGAAATCATGGTGTTAAAAAATAATCATGGAGTCATTTCATTTTTCAACATCTTAAAATGAATATGAGGCTGTTTTTATTTTTATTTCTGTGGACATAACAGGTAAGGTTATTAATGAAAGGAAAAATGTTTGCAATAAAAATACACACACGAGTGTCCCTATCCCAAGTTTTAATGACTTTCAGAAAGCTGCCAGTTTTCTTTTTCAGAAGGGAACACTAGCAGTCAGCATCCCCCATGGGGTGATCCCCAAGACTGCTATAAATTCAGGAAGAGAGCAGCCTGGTGATGCTGATGACTTTATTTATGTACACAAAAAGGTAAATAGAGGAAATGATTCATAAGCTTTGTAAGCGTGCAAGGGAGGGGTTGAGACATGGGTATGGTCGAGGGAATGCCATGTAAATGAAGGTTTATATAATAGTTCTATATTTAACTTTACTGATGAATCCTTTTCTGCAAAACAACTGACACTTCATAATCATGTTTTTTTTAATTTATTCCAAGTAAGCATGCAGACATTACAAATACTCTGAGCTAAAACTTTTAACTAGAAAGTTAAATTTAGATTAGTTGCTAAAATGTTCAAATGAAAGAGAATGCCTTTACTCTTTTAATGTCAACTTTACAGTAAGTTTATGATTTTTGTGAAAGAGACATTATTAATGTTTTATCAACAAAAAACAAGGGTAGATTCTATCACCCTGATTGTAATGAAAGAAAAGCATTGAAAGAGCTTACTAATAATACAAAATGTTTGGTGGTAAAGTGCCAACATGGTTATATACCTGCAATGGAAAGAATGTTGTGCAATACCAATGAATATGAAGAGATACCTTTGTTTCAGGCACACAGAAGGTACAAATATGTACAAAGTGTTTTAAATGATAAAATGTCACAGGGTCACTTTGAACATCAACTTTTTAAGCTTATGGTTGCAGCAACACCAATAACTCTGGTATTCCTAAAATTCATCAAAATGACATTTTGTACTCTTCACCTTTTAGACCTTTTGTTTATGCTTCATGGAGTATGACTGAAGGTACTTCATTATTTACAGATAGCATTTTGAATGCAGTTGTACAAAATGTATCCGGTTATGTGAAGGACTCCTGGAATATATATATATATATATATCTATATATATATATACATATATATATATATTTTTTTTTTTTTACAGTTCAAGAAACTTTTATGTTCAACTTAGAGATCAAATCCATCCTTGGTTATTTGTATTTCTATAGTGTAAGGAATTTAGCTTGTAAGGTTATATTTAACACACAATAGTAATCTTTAATAAGTGCTACCATTATTATTACAGTGTGTTTATTGACTGAATTAATGTTGAAAATAAGTTTTTACTTTTAATTTTAAATATGATTAACAGTTAAAAAAGTAGCCATGGGGACTGTAGTGATCTTTTGCAAACTTTTTTTTTAAAATGGTGGGATCTTAATATGTTATATAAGAATTCCTTGTTTCAGAAACTGGATTATTTTAAGAAATTTGTTGATTACATATTTTTATAAAGAACAGTACAGTTGAAGAATATGTTGAATTTGTAGTATCCATTTATATCAAGAACAAGAGGTATTACATTAAACTTTATTTATCTTAATTACAGTTAGACAGACTGGCAAGAAAGTCTAAAAGTAAAATATAAAGAGAAAAAACACATTTGCTAATAATAATAACATTTTGGAAGTATCCACTGTGTTTGGAGCACACCTGTCTATCTTTGAATAAATATCTGCTTAAACTCCTAACTGGACTGATTTTTCCTCTGAAAAAAGGACTTTTTTTTTATTTTTGTTTTTGCTAAGTTTTGTTAAGGTAGCTGCAGACAGGATTCGACTTTTGGAATAGTTATCCTGATGACTAATGTTTTGTTTTGGCCTGTAGACTGTTGAGACTGCAGGCTGGGATACCAGATCAGTGCTTCATGGATTTATCTGTCTTTTCTATATGTTAAAGGTAGTGGACAATGTTGATACTACATGGCTAAGTTGTGTCTTCAAAGGTGCATGGAAAACAGGAACAGCATTTCTGGACTGTCAGACTAGTGATGGTGTCCATTTCTGAAAAAGAGATCTGAGGGAGTGTATAACAGCTAGGGGCTAACCGCACATTTTAGACAATCAAGAAAAGCCTAACTAAGAGTGTTGGAGAAAAGATACTATTAATAGTCAAAACTCAGAATTCAAAAGAACACAGATGGATTCTGCATGAAAAATTCAAAATGCTCTTTAGACTGATGCACTTGTGTGCTGAATCATGAGAATCCAGCAGTCTGGTTTACAGTTGATTATAATCTTGGAAAATGGTTATGACAATTAACCCTGACATATGCTATTGTATGTCTTGCTAGAGTGTGGGGTGTTGTGACCATTACTGTTTGGTCTTGGTTCCTGCATGAGTGCAGTGAGACTTAAGTTCTCACTGTTGATATTGCAGTCTATTCATACAAGGTTGATATTAGAATCCATCCAATGTACACCTTGACACATGAGACTTAAGTTCTCAGTATTGCTATTGCAGTGTATTCATACAAGGTTGATATAGGAATCCATCAAATGTACACCTTGACACCTGTTCTGCTTTTTTATTTTATGGGAATCTTATTAAGATGTAACCTAGGTTTTGATAGCATCTTGTCTGCAGACCTAGTGGATGCATCTTTGTTGATTGATGACTTTATTGTTCTTCTGGCTTCATTTAATTTGGACCTCGGAAATGTAAAGTGATTGACTGGTGATTATGAAGTGGCTAGAAAATCAGTAAACATCTCCAAATTTGAGGTTGTTGTAATATCTTAGGAAAGGATAGACTGATGCAGTCATATGGATAGGGGGTAGCTACCCTTAACAGAAGAGCTTAGTTACTAAAGTTGTGTTCACAAATGGCAGCATGGGTGACCATGAGAGTGAGATGTTCCCTGTGGCAGTAGGAACAGTCTTCCAGATCCTGAGCCAAATAACTACTCTCATAGTGGCAGTTGAGTTTTCAGGAAAAAAATGTCTCTCCATTTACATGTCAGTTTATGCCCCATCTTCACACATGATCATCAGCTCTTGAAAACAGTGAAAAAGAGACTGCAGGCACAGATGACACAAATTAGATTTCTCTGCAAGATAACTGAGCTTATTTTATTCTCTGCAACATAAACAAGGACTTAAAGACTAACAACAGCCCTGGAGAAGAGCTACTTTATGCACAAAATTGAAATAAGCCAACTGAGGGGTTCTAACAGTTTATAAGGATGCCTGCTGGACAGTCCATGTTGGAGTTTTATGAGCACCTCCCACTGATAGACTATCCAAAGGCAAAGCCTGGGCACACTCAAGGATTATATCATGACTGGCTGTGGAATGTCTGGAGATTCCTCAGGATGACAAAGAACTTGTCGTGGGGAAATGGAATTGTGTTTGCCATGATTATTCTGTTGCCTCTCAGGCCTTACCAGAAAATGATGAAGAAAAGTGAATTTGAGTAAAATTATCTCTATCAGCAATGGCTAGTGATGCAAGGGCCTTACTTCAGATATTTGCATGAATTGCATATAGGAGTGAAGGAGCTTTGTTTGATGAAACAGAGAGGAACCTACACCCACAGAAAGACATGTCACGCAAAGAAAAGGGATGATTTAAAATGTTGCTTACGATCAGAAAATGGTAAATATATCACTTTAAAATAAATAAACTGAAGTTAATGTGCTTACCATTAAGTTAACATCTGTTTTTATGCTGCCCTTGTTTTGAGAGCAGATCTTCTTCATGTTATGTGGCATTGTAATCATTCCTACAAATTGTGGTGTTCTCTCAAAGTGCGACTAAAAAAATGGGATATTACAATTCTACACTTTCTTGGCAAACAGCTATATTAAATATTCCCCCATTCAAGATGCCTAAATTACACTTACACTTTCTAATCACTCTCTGCTCCCTAATCAAACTCTACATCACTAACAATTGGTTAGACCGCACAAAATTATGTTGGCAAGGTTTCAAAGAGATGGCAATTAAACATATATCAGCACAAAAACTCATAATTCTTGGTCTTGGGAAGAAAGCTTATTTCACCAACTTATGGAAATGCCTATTTGATGTAATTCTATGTGACTAAATGTCTTATGTCCTCAATCTAGTCAACACTCCCTTTTGAACTCCTTATTCATGTATTTATCTATTTTTGTTTATTTTTGGTTACTGCCTTTCCCTACAAATCATACCCTTTAGGGTGTCAACATCTCATGTTCACAGTTTCTTGGTTATGTCTTTATACATATAAGGTAGCATGGTATTGTTTTTGTCCTTTTTTTTTTTTTTTGTTATTAGTTAGCTTTGTGCTTTTAGTTACTTTTAGTTTTTGTTTTGTAGACAGATCTCATTGCCTCCTATAGCTCACATTCCTCATCTCCTTTTTACTCTACAATTGTAATCAAGTTCTAAATGTTTTTTTTTTCCATGTTCATGGTCTAATTTACATATTTTTATGTAGGAATGTTCTGTACTTTAATTCTGTCTGCATTGTTTGTATTTCGTAAAAATAAAAAATTATTTGAAAAAAAAAAAAGTTAACATCTGTTTTTAAATTCCCTCTTAAAATAACTGCTATGATATTGTTTATTTAGAATGTTAGTAATAAACTACAGAATAACTGGTCAGAGGTAAACAATGATAACATCCATGAGGTATTATAAAATGTAAGAAAAAAAAAAGAATACATATGAGGGAAAACTAAACCAAACAGAAATGAAAGCAAAAGGGTTATAAGCAAAGCCAAGATAAAGAAAAAAAAATGAAAACCTTATCATTTTCTTCTTTTATTTGCAAATTAGGAAGCACCAGTAAACATAAGTTTACATGGCAGACTTGTGGTATGTGTAATAAAATGGTATACAGATGTTTACAGTGTACAGAAGCATTAGCAGTACTCAGTACACAATATTAGTATGAAACAAATCATATAATATTACAGGAAATGAGGTCCATAAAAGCTGAACTTTGAAATGCAAATTCAGGCAGTAATGCTTCCCAAATAATGCATGAGTTGGTCGCAGACTACATCTAGTCTGCAAAGAGCAACAGAACATTTCAATCTATATAGTGTGTGATAAATGATCAGCATTAATGGGGCTTCAATCCCACCACTTGCACTAATTTGACACATAGCCACTGCCATCAACTTGGTATACGATGACGAGAACTGATGGGTTGGAATCCCACCACTACCCACCAAGACACCACCTGGGTATAAAAGTCATAGGCCACAGTCCTTGCTGTCATTTCACTTTCCCAAATAAGTTTGCTGACCATAGCAAGATGGTCTCTTGAGTCAAACCACTGATATATAAGATAAAGTAAATAAAAGTGCACATTAATTTGATTCAATAACCATGTCACTAAATGTCCTACCCAGACTGCTGTCCTGGGTATAGGCATCCCACATCAATACCTAAGGTAGGACTGCACAGTGTTCAATTAATCACTTACAGAGCTGAGTCTTCTGTTTAGCATCCTGTGCCCCTCACCACTCTCTTTCTCTGTGAATTACAGTGTCTTCCTGCATTCCTTACTCATGCTGTTTTGTAAACAAATTATTCACACACACACACACACACACACACACACACACACACACACACACACACACACACACACACACACACACACACACACACACTTCCCAGAGAAGACTGGCAGAATTCTCTAGTTCCCCAAAGATTTCTTCCAGGCATAGTAGTACTGCCATCCCTCTGTGTATGGCCAGAGACCACACACATACCACACCATATCAGCTATGTGACCGCTCTTACTTAGCCAAATATAAGGTATAAAAAATTATATTTCACTGGTAGAAGGCACAATGAATTTAGCTAGATGGAGGCAGAAGCCACAGCTTTATCAACTTACTGTGGTAAATATTAACCCCCTTCTGAGATAATAACTAATAACACATAAAATAAATATTAAATACCAGCCTCAATTTCTAGAAGTGAATGAATAAAACATAATTTAAACAATAAACTCAGTACTAAAACTGAGGTCAAAACATTGTGGAGAGAAAGAAAAGTAACAGTCAGTCATACAGACCGGAATATTTAGAGAAAATATCAGATTCCAGTGTAAGGATATGGCAGCATTTGTATTCTCAGTCTGTGCCTCACAAGAGGGTTGTAATAGCAAGGAAAGTGTGTTCAGGCAGCAACTACAGGGCCTACTAGATAAAAGAGGAGAACCTTAGGTGATGTTGATAATGAGTTACCTGAATGCACATATCTGAAGAGACAGAACAGGTTAAGAGGACTGCCTAGGTACATATGAGGCCGGGCAAAGAAATAAATAAGCAGACGCCATTCTAGATTTCTCTCTGGTAAATTGCTTCATGGTGGCCAACAAACAGTTCTGCAAGAGAGAGACAGTCATAAGATTACATACAAAAGTGACCAGCATGCAACTCAGAATTACTACTAGTAAGGAAAGGCAGTGGAGTGGAATCAGCAATTGCAAAGTCATCATCAGTGAAAACAGTCAGTCCACATCACAAACCACTAGCTACCACAATTGTCTGCAAGTAGTGGTCAAAGAAGGTTCAAAGGTCATCAGAGACTAGGTTAAAGACCTAAAAGTTGAATGGAAAGAAGGCACAAGAGTTCAAAGAACTACTCAGGACTCTACCACCTCATAAGGAACAGGAAATAGGTGGAGTGAAAGAGGACTGGTACCATTAGAAGTCTAGGAAGTCATCAGAAGAAAGAAGTTGTGCAGAAAAAAGTGGTAGACAGAAAAGATGGACTACTATAAGAAAAAATACCTATTTACTAACAAGTAGGATAAGTGAGCAGTCTCAAAAGAAATCAGAGGTACTCTACCAGCTTCTCTAAAGTGACTCAGTAGATGGCAAAACAGAAGTATAAAGAAGACAGTCATAAGACACAATTCATAAGAGTGCCAGCAGCTACATGCTCACCAATCCACAGCTTATCAAAAGTGGATGGAAGGGGTATTTCTAGCAGCTTCTGAATGAAGAAAATCTCATATGCTGCCCCAGTCACAGCCTACAATGAAAGAAGAAGAAGAAGAACACTCCATACTAAAAGAAGTAAGAACACACTAAGTAAAATTAAGTCAGGAAAAAGCAGCAGGTTCAGATGAGGTCATGGCGGATATGATCAAGATGTTTTGTGAATTAGGGAAGACATGGCATGAGAGACTACCCATAGCAGTATGGAGAGAAAGGTTATCTCAGATGTCTGGAAAAAAATATTCTAGTGCCACATCGACGAGTTCAGATATGCTTCTTCTTGGCCATGGCTAACTTTTTCTATATTACAGTTTAACCTTTCAAGTATATGGCTTTTGCTAGTGTTTAACGGTCGTTAGAGTACTTTCAGTTTTGCTGAAGTGTTTTCCTTCTTCATTTTAGATAATTATTGTGAGAACTAGTTGGCCATTGGCCTTGTTGTTCTCTTTGGTATCCTGTGTGCCAGTTTGTTCTTTCTAATGGGCATTTTTTCCTCTTGTAAATTGCTGTGCTTATTAGCTTAGAGAGTTTGGTAATTCATTAGTTTCAAAGTTATTGCTTAAATATTTAGTGCTTGCTGTTAAGGTGCGCGTTTGCACTTAATTTAACCTTTCTGTGTACAGTGTTCTGTAGTCTGCATTGTTTATTAGCATTATACTATTTCTGCCTAGATATTAGTTGGATTTTTAGCTATTTAGTTGACACGGGTTCTTAGATATTTCCAACCGTTTTGGTTCTACGTCGTAGAATTTGAGTAAAGTTCCACTCATACAGCTGGACATTTTCTGGCTCAAACTTTGTGTGTGTGCGTGCAGCATATTTGGTAGTTTCTGACCTTTAGTCTTCTTTTTTCTAGGTCCGTTTAAGTTAGAGGACCTAGTTTTCTCTCTTTTTCTCTGCCCAGGGCTAGGCCTATTTGAGTTAGAGGACCTAGTCCTTGTTGTGTTTGGGTTGTGTCATTTTTGCTGCATCTCCATACCATATCTAAAGAGGCAAAAGATCATAAACCCTCAGGGTTTAAGAAATGTGTAAAATGCTCTCAGAAAATGCCTATTACTGATGGCTACAGTAACAGTGTGTATTGCCTCGAAGCTATCCATCTCCAAGAAACATGTCTGTTTTGCCATTCTTTCAGTGCCAGGGTCTTACAGGAGTGGAAGAACAAACTAATATTAAAAGGTCTCCTTAAGCCTTCTTTTGAGGAAGACTTGGCCAGTTTGTCTTCTTCCTCCAAATTTCATGCATCTTAAAAAGAAAAGGCTAAACCTTCCAAGAGGCATTCCACAGCACCATCCAGTGATTCGGAACCATCTCCTAAACTTTCAAAACAAGACATGACTTCTCCCTCCTCGGCTCCACTGATCTTGGAACCGATCAAGGCCATTGATACTATGACTCCAGTGTTGGCCCCATGTATTTTGGAGCTGACTACTGATAGCAAACATTGGAGCCGGTCCAGAGATCCATTGCCGGTCTCCCCAACTTTAAGGTACCCTAGCTTACAGAGGTCCAGATTTCCCACACTGTCTTCCAGGAGACTATCAGAAGAAGATGTGGAGAGAGTAGTGCTGAGACTCCTGAAGTCTTCTGCCTTGCCAAAAATGCTGTTGGCTCTGACCCAGTTGCCCCCGGAGCCACTTAAGTCCATTTCCCCTACTGTGGTTCCTCCGCTGAGCCATGCTGGGCTTTCAGAGCTGGAGTGTTCAGTACCGCTGGTTGTGGAACCCTCAGTTACAGTTCCCCCTGAGGCTGTCTTGGAGCCAAGTTCTACTCCAACACCTTCAGTGCTGTCCAGGGTGTCTAGGAGCCGAAGCTCTCCAGTCGGCCCTGACAGGGGCACTTGGACCCTGACCTCTTCAGTTCCAAGTCTCCCTCTCGGTGCGTCGGCTAGGGTGAGCTTGGACCCTACATCTGGCTCTGGGGCCGATGACTTCCTCTGTCTCCTCAAAGCTGAGGGGGTCTTCAGAGCTGGAGAGGTTGGCCTTTGAGATGATGCAGAGTGTGTTGTCCCATTCATCAGCTCTACCCAGGGGTACCAACACTCTTCCCCCTCGGGCACCGACCTCCATCTCAGTACCTACTCCCTCCCTCGACAGCAAAGACCCACAGCCTCAGAAGCCCCCAGCTGGTGGCCCTCATTCTTCCGAGACCTCCCCAGAATATCCTTCTGAGGAGCCCCCTTGGAAGAGGACATGCAAGAGGAAGCATGTAGACTCCCAGGATGAGTCTCTTACCTCCGACAGAGATGCAGCTGGCCCACTGTTACCCCTTCTGATGAGGAGTCAGTGTACCTGAAGGCTTTCAGGTCTCAACCTTCAGCCTCTTGGGTGTCTCCACTTTTCGACGAACTTCTAGACCTTGTTAGTCAAAAGGTGTGGGAGACTCCTGATGCCACGGAGCCAGTCCCCAGGAGACCTAATAAATTTTTGTCAGCCCCCAAGGAGAAGAAATTTTTGTCCAAAGGTATTCCTGCCAATGCCATGGTGGTGATGGCAGCCACTACGATGGAACTAGCGAAGACTTCTTCATCTGTCCATCCACCGAACAAGGAGTCTCGAACAATGGATAGATATGGGAAGCATATCTTTTCATCAGCGGCATTCACTCTCAGATCGCTGAACTGCCTAACACATTTTACTAGGCTTCAGAGAGATCTCCTTAAGGAGTTAGGAGAGACTCTACAAGGTACATCTACTGAAGGAGTCCCTGATAAGGTGTCTGTTCAGTTGTCCACCTTGAATTCCATTGTTAACTCTTCCATGAGGTTGACGATGGAACAAGCAGGGCAGCGGGTTTAGGAGTTTCCCTTAGGAAGCACTCTTGGATTCACTTGTGTAATTTTGCAGAGCCATTCAATTCTACCTTTACCAATGGGGGCTTTGACGGTTCTTCCTTGTTTGGACCTAAGGTAAAAGACACACTCACCAGGTGTGACAAGAAGGAGAAACGCTCTCTGCCGTAGGAGTACATTTTACCGTCCCCTCTTAACCATACCCCAAGGGTCAGAGAGGTAGTAAAATGTGTTCAAGATGTCCCAGAGGTTTTCCTGGATGCAGAGGGTAACTGCTTCTTCAGAGGCAGAGGAGGAGGAGCAAATGGTAGATGTTGCCCAAGAGGCAGGGGTGGACTGCAAAACCAGGGAGGCTGCAATCTGTTTTTAGGCCAACCATATCAGCGCTCCTGATGTGGGGCCTGGCTGTGCTTCTCTGTATCTAGAAGCCTGGCTAAGTATCACCCGAGACAAATGGGTACAAAGAATTAGCATCAGAGGTTATTCCATGCCCTTTTCTCTTCAACCTCATGTTCCCAAGAGGATCTCAGATGTTCCACCCAATCCCAGGGATCAAGCAACTGTAGAAGTGAACAAGTTGCTCGCAAACAGAGTCATCCAAACCGTCCCCACAGACCAGGTAAGATTCGGAACTTACTCCAGATTCTTTTTAGTGCAAAAACGTATAGGGGACTAGAGGCTCATCTTGGACCTCAGCAAATTAAACAAATCCATAAAAAAGGACAGGTTCCTGATGGTGACACTGCAGTCTATACTCTCTCTATTAGGGAAAGACACTTGGATGTGCTCAATAGACCTCCAAGATGCGTACTACCAAATAAAAATGGACAGAGCATCGAGGAGCCATCTATGCTTCTGGCTGGGAGCCAGTCACTACCAGTTTCGTGCTCTGCCCTTTGGTCTCACCACAGCCCCCAGGGTGTTCACCAAGTGTATGGCAGTAGTGACAGCTCACCTGAGATGTCTAGGATTCCAGGTGTTTCCGTACCTAGACGACTGGCTCCTGACTGCCTCCACCAGGCATCTTCTTCTTCAAACCAGAGATTCCACTATCCAACTTTGTGCCCAGTTGGGGATTACTATAAATTGGGAAAAGTCTGCCTTATTACCCTCTCAATTTGTGACTTTTATAGGTGCAGAAATAGACACAGTTGCCATGTTAGCTCGTCTTCCAGCAGAAAAACCACAGAACCTCATACAACAAGTCCTTCATCTACTCCCCCTCCGAAAAGTCAAGACAAAGACAGTGCTGAAATTCTTAGGGACCATGGCCTCCACCATATTGCTAGTCCCTCTTGCCAGATTACACATGCGGATTCTTCAATGGCTCCTATTGTCCCAGTGGTCCTTCCAACAACTGCCTCTATCCCACCACATCATTTTAACAGAGTCCTGCAAAAAGGACCTTCGTTGGTGGATCCAACTCAACCAACTGACGACAGGTACCCCGTTCCTTCCTCGCCAACCCATTGCTATTGTGACCACGGATGCCTCACAGATAGGGTGGGGGGGCATTATCTAGGCAGGACTGTCCAAGGCACATGGCAAGATCACAAGGCTCACCTGCATATCAATGTTATAGAGATGAGGGCAGTGCTTCTGGCATTGCATGCACTCCACAACCTTCTTCATCTAAAATCAGACAACATGTCAGTAGAATGGTATCTCAACAAAGAAGGCAGAACCCGATCTTACCCCCTTTGTTGAGAGGCTATTCGAGTTTGAAAATGGGTGATATCTTCCCAGCGCTTTTTAGTGGCAATGCACATCCCAGGGATAACCAACATGATAGCCGACAAACTCAGCCGGGGAATCTTGATGCCTCACAAGTGGTCTCTGAAGCAGGAAATAGCGGAACAGATTTTCCGCAGATGTGGACAGCCTTGCTGCAATCTTTTCACCAGTCTGATCATCTCCAAATGCAGCAGCTACTTTCCCCTTATCCCCCCTCTGGGGGAGTCACCGAGAGACGCACTTGTTCACGATTGGCTCCTGGGTCTCCTTTACACCTTCCCGCTCTTTCCTCTCATATCCAAGGTGATATTGAAAGTGAAACTGTTGGGAAGCAAATTGATTCTCATCATTCCTTACTGGGCTCGTCAGGTTTGGTTCCCCTTTCTCGGGCCTCATCTACTAGACAATCCATGGACTCTGGACCCAGTGCCAGATCTCTCGACACACATGTCAGGCTCTCTTCATCCCAGCCTCCACACCTTTAATTTGACAGCTTTACTGCTCCAGTTCCATCCCTATTCAGGCTTCATGATTTTTCACCCGCTGTGATCCACATTCTCATATGTTCTCACAAACCCTCCACTAGAAAGTTATACACCAGCAAATGGAGAAGGTTTTCTATCTGGGCTGAGGAAAGGAATGTTGACCCTTATACCACATCCATTCCAGTGGTTTTAGAATTCTTGTCTGAACTTTTTCACCAGGGCTCTGCTGCTGTCACAATTAGGGTTCAGTTGGCAGCAATATAAAATTTTAATTTGGGTCAACATGAGTCTAATTTGGTGTCGCACAGATTGTGCAAAACCTTTCTTAAAGGTGCTACTTTGCTGAGACCTCCATTTCAGGAACCGGTAGCTTCATGGGATCTAAACGTCATCCTATCCAAATTAACATCTCCACCCTTTGAACCTGCTCATTCATGTTCGTTGAAGTTTCTGTCTTGGAAGACTTTGTTTCTGGTGGCCATCACATCTGCTAGACGAGTATCAGAGTTACAAGCACTGTCTATCAAGCCCCCTCATTTGATTTTCCACAAAGATAGAGTATGTCTTCGCACAAATACATCCTTTGTCCCTAAGGTGTGCTCTCATAATAACTTGAACCAAATTATAGAGCTTCCGGTGTTCTTTCCTAATCATTCCAACACAGCAGAATACAGATTCCATCAATTGGACGTTCACAGACAATTACAGTTCTATCTATACCAGACCAAGGAATTCAGGAAGTCAGACTAATTGTTTGTATCCTTCTCCGACTCCAGATTAGGTCTCCCAGTTTTCAAAGTGACCCTTTCGAATTGGATTTCCAGTTGTATATACACACATTTATTGTTCCGATGGAAAGCCTTTACTGTTCAAGATTAAGGCTCATGCTACAAGATCCCAGTCTACTTCAGCAGCCTTTCAAGCCAGGGTTCCAACTGATAATATTTGTGCAGCAGCAACCTGGGCTACCCCTCACACCTTTATTACTCATTACAAATTGGATTTGACCTCTAGGGGTAGAGGCTCCTTTGGTTTCATGGTACTCAGGAGTATTTTTCCGTGAGCCACACAAGAATAAGGTGCTAGGGACGCTGTCCCATATGTAAGAATGAAGGCGAGATAGGACTACAGAACATAAAGAAGTTATGTACACACCATAACGTTCCATGTTTGTAGTCCATCTCGCCCTTCATTCTTAAGAACCTCCCTCCTACCCCCTTCCTGGAAGGATCTGGAGACAGAAAAATGTTTCATAACAGGTGGAGACTTTATTATTGTTGTTCTTTACGGATAGTTTTTGTTCTGTTTTTCTACAGTTTAGCAGCAAACAAGATCTGGGGATTATACTGGTGCACCATGGGATACCTACCTAGCCTCGAGCCAACTAGAAGACTTTGAGCTTTGTAATAAGCTGAGTTAGAGACGAAGATTGGCTCCGAACCCATGTGTAAGAATGAAGGGCGAGATGGACTACAAACATGGAATGTTATGGTAAGTACATAACTTCTTTTTCATACTAGTGATGGACTACATTAGTAAGCTGGTCAGAGGGGACAGACCACCAAAGCTACTGTATGAATTGATGTTGCATTACATGTAGATTTTGAACAAGAACTTCAGCAAATGACAGAGGAATAGGATGCAAAACTGAAGGCACACTGGATGAAAATGAGTACAGATAAAACAGTTGCCATGGCATTATGTGGGGGACACCAAAAGAAACAGAAAATTGAGACAGAAGGAAAAATAATATAAGAAGTTAAGAGCTTCGGCTACCTGGAATGGGTGGTTGAGGAGAAGAGAAGTCTGAATGAGGTCAAAGCTAGAATAAGAGGAGCTGCAAGCAACTGGCACAGAGTTTCAAGGGTAGTGTGTGACAGAAGAATGCCAAAGAAGATGAAAAGTTAGATGCACAAAACAGTGGTGCAACTAGTACTACGGTATGGTATAGAAACATGGACAAAGAAGGCACAGCAGCTGAGAAAGCTAGAGGTGATGGACATGAAGTGTCTGAGATAGGTTATAGGATGCACACTGTGGGACAGATGAAGTATAAGGACATCAGAGCAGAATCCCAAATATCTTCATTTTCAGAGAAGGCCAAAAAGAACAGATTACGGCCATTTAGGCATGTGCAAAATCAAACTTCAAGGTGACAAACACAGCTCAGGTTAAAACTGCCAAAAAGTTAGCGACTGTTGAAAAATAGAAAGAAGCTGCAAAGCCAGATGAATTTTAGCGCTTTATTTCACTTTATTGTCAACGTGAACTTCCTCAGAAAACCAGGATGCCTCCCAACATCCTGGTTTTAAAGTCATAGACCAGAAATGATGTACATCCCAAATGACAATAGTAACATTTCTTAAAAAGTGTGTAACATATTATAAAAATTTCTTTAAATATATTATCTAATGTGACATAATACATCGTTATTAAAATGATGATGACACCTACAGTAAAAGTTGATCTATAATGACCAAATGTCAAAACTTTTAAAACGGACCTTGACAAACCTATGTCCATTACTTAAAAATATACCCCTATTAACTGTAATAGAAATGATGATAATGGTGACAACTCAACCTGATGTTACATAATGCATGTAAGACCATAATTACTTGATATCATAAATGGCAAAAATATTAATAACAATCTTAATGGTGACTTGTGATGATCCAGTCTGAACATTTCCACTGATGTTTACTGCAACAATAAACGAAACAGAAACCACCAGATGTCTCCCATAGTGAATTGTTCACTCCCATTTACATTAATAATCAAATACTATTAAATCATCTGTGACTAATGAGATACAATGAAAATGGAATGAAATACAAAAAATATATAAACCTACAGCATGACACAAATGAACAAATTTGTGACACTCACTGAATGTTGACTCCTGTGAGAAAATAATTGAAAATGAAGGAAAACCCACTATAGATGAAAAACGTGGACTAGAAATGTATCTTAAACTGAAATAAAAGTGTCTGTTACTCTGATGAAAATATCTTATTACTACAATGAAACTAATGGAAATGTATAGTGTGGTTTGTGAGCGAAAATGTCCTTGAGGTATAGATGCCCACATACCCATTTGTATAAATGGACATGTTTGTAAGTCCTGACACAAATAGATTTAGACATGTATACACTTATTGAACATATTTAAATATGTGTGTGTATGTATGAAAAGAATTGTCCAGATTTTACCTGAAACTCAAACATACACAACAAAAAAACATTACAAAACCTCTGAATACATGATCATTCTCTTATAACTGTACCTTTACGTACTGATGTTGGACTAGTGAACTGAATTGTTATATTGATTTATCTATATGATAAAAAACACTTGATGTTTATCGAGTCATTGAGACCTGGAGATTCATCTGCGCCTAGACACAACTGCCACAAAGACTCTTTCTGCTCTAACCTATTATTCAAGTCTCCCTTTAGTAGACTTTTTTCTACATAATCTAATACAAAGAACTCAAATTTTTTGAAATCTGAACATTCTAATGAGTGTCTGGCCAATGAATTGTTTTTATCTTTATTTTTTATAGCTAAAGTGTGCTCGTAGATCCTGCGTTTTAACATCCTTTTGGTCTTCCCTACATAATAATTTTCACAGGTCAAACACGTAGCCAAATAGACTACGTATTCACTGTTACAATTATGATACTTATTTGCCCAAAAAGTCTTATTGATATGTTTAAGTGTCACAAAAGAAGTGTTGCTGATATATCGACACTGTCTACAGTTTTGACACGCAAATGTTCCCTTCTTTCTACTAGTCTCCCTAATGAATTCTGTGTTATTGCCATGTTCAATTTCTAAAATGCTTTTTATATTAGTTACATTTTTGTATGTGAAACTTGGTTTTAAACCGATACATGACATTAACTCTCTATTCCCTATTATAATGCACCAATTTCTTTCTATGATGCTTCTTATATTCCACAATTCATTAGAGATTGGAAGGGGAAATGCAGTTTGATAATTATCAGTCGTGTTGTCAATTTTTCTAGTAACCCCTATTATTACTTCGTCACTATTAACATTCCTGTTTATTGTCAGAATTGGTTCAGCTACCCCGTGACGAAGCATTTTTACTTCATTCTCTAGCTTTTTTATCATGTGTTTCTTGTACCCTCTGTCCAAAAACAGATTCCTTAACTGTAAAATTTCTTCATTGAAAATATTGTCGTCAGATGTTAGACGACTAAGCCTAATCATCTGCCCTTTAATGACATTTCTTTTCATGTGAATAGGGTGCAGACTGTCTTTGTGCAAATATTGATTAGTGAAGCAAGGCTTTCTGTACACCTTGCTCTCTAATTCATTTCTTATAAAATCTATATAAAGGCAAATGTCCAAATAATTGATCGACTTGCCATACCCACTGTGTTTGAATGTCAAAAAGCTAGTAGTTTTGTTCAGTTCTTCAACCATGTTGTCAAATTCGGCTTTTTCTCCATCCCACACAAAGACCAAATCATCAATGTATCTCCCATAGAACTTAGCTTTACTGAAATGTGGATGTTTTTTGAGATGTTCTTGTTCCCAATCCGCCATAACGATGTTGGCAAAGGCCGGAGCGACCCTGGCCCCCATCGCTACACCGGAGATTTGTTTATAAATACATTTATCAAATTCAAAAAAATTATTATCCAAAACTATCTCCATGAGTGCACAGATGGTGTTGATCTTGGAACTACTTAATTCAGTGTTTTGTGTCAGGTAATTTCTCAAATGGTCTAATCCCAGCTCCTGGTCTATACACGTGTATAGGCTCTTGACATCCAAACTCGCGAAATTTAGCTCACTCCAATTAAAATTGGATCGTCTAAGGCTCTCTAATAAGTGCCAGGAGTCCCTAATATAGAACTCAGCTTTTTGTGCAACCTGATTTAGAATGTTATCTAACACCGGTGTATTATGTAGGGAAGACCAAAAGGATGTTAAAACGCAGGATCTACGAGCACACTTTAGCTATAAAAAATAAAGATAAAAACAATTCATTGGCCAGACACTCATTAGAATGTTCAGATTTCAAAAAATTTGAGTTCTTTGTATTAGATTATGTAGAAAAAAGTCTACTAAAGGGAGACTTGAATAATAGGTTAGAGCAGAAAGAGTCTTTGTGGCAGTTGTGTCTAGGCGCAGATGAATCTCCAGGTCTCAATGACTCGATAAACATCAAGTGTTTTTTATCATATAGATAAATCAATATAACAATTCAGTTCACTAGTCCAACATCAGTACGTAAAGGTACAGTTATAAGAGAATGATCATGTATTCAGAGGTTTTGTAATGTTTTTTTGTTGTGTATGTTTGAGTTTCAGGTAAAATCTGGACAATTCTTTTCATACATACACACACATATTTAAATATGTTCAATAAGTGTATACATGTCTAAATCTATTTGTGTCAGGACTTACAAACATGTCCATTTATACAAATGGGTATGTGGGCATCTATACCTCAAGGACATTTTCGCTCACAAACCACACTATACATTTCCATTAGTTTCATTGTAGTAATAAGATATTTTCATCAGAGTAACACACACTTTTATTTCAGTTTAAGATACATTTCTAGTCCACGTTTTTCATCTATAGTGGGTTTTCCTTCATTTTCAATTATTTTCTCACAGGAGTCAACATTCAGTGAGTGTCACAAATTTGTTCATTTGTGTCATGCTGTAGGTTCATATTTTTTGTATTTCATTCCATTTTCATTGTATCTCATTAGTCACAGATGATTTAATAGTATTTGATTATTAATGTAAATGGGAGTGAACAATTCACTATGGGAGACATCTGGTGGTTTCTGTTTCGTTTATTGTTGCAGTAAACATCAGTGGAAATGTTCAGACTGGATCATCACAAGTCACCATTAAGATTGTTATTAATATTTTTGCCATTTATGATATCAAGTAATTATGGTCTTACATGCATTATGTAACATCAGGTTGAGTTGTCACCATTATCATCATTTCTATTACAGTTAATAGGGGTATATTTTTAAGTAATGGACATAGGTTTGTCAAGGTCCGTTTTAAAAGTTTTGACATTTGGTCATTATAGATCGACTTTTACTGTAGGTGTCATCATCATTTTAATAACGATGTATTATGTCACATTAGATAATATATTTAAAGAAATTTTTATAATATGTTACACACTTTTTAAGAAATGTTACTATTGTCATTTGGGATGTACATCATTTCCGGTCTATGACTTTAAAACCAGGATGTTGGGAGGCATCCTGGTTTTCTGAGGAAGTTCACGTTGACAATAAAGTGAAAGAAAGCGCTAAAATTCATCTGGCTTTGCAGCTTCTTTCTATTTTTCAACAGTCGCTAACTTTTTGGCAGTTTTAGAGTTTCGTTCGGGGTTCCGAATTTGTTTTTTACAGCTCAGGTTAAAGGCATTAAAGACATTTATTAATGATGTTAAAAAGTAGGTGCTTTTGCGTCCTCCCTTATTTGCTTCATCAGACTTTAAATATACACTATTAATGAAATACATTTAAATACTCTAATTAATATGCTAATACATAGTGAACTCATTCATACAAACTGACCATTCAGTTCATGTAAACAATGAAAGCACTATTCGCTATTCATCATAAAATAAACGTACAAGCCTAATATACATTACATAAAAATTGCAGTTGTTGTTGTATCTTTCGGCTTTTCCCAGTTAGGGGTCACCACAGTGGAACTCCGGTCCACTAATGATTGGCAGTAGATTTTTACGTGCTGAGTTGCCGGCCCTGACGCACAACCTTCAACGAAGGTACGCCCATTCACGCATGTCTCCACACAGAAGATGCTCTAGTTGAGTATTGAACAGGACAACGTCTTACTGTGAGGTGACAATGCTACTGCAGCACCACCACCGCAGTACTTAATGCAAAACATATAGAGAAAATACATATAAAAAGTATATGTAAAAACTCCTATGAAGGTTTAAATATCATGAATTACACAACAAAAAACACTAGATGTCATTATAGCTCATTGTAAAAATCTCACTGCAAAAAGCTCAGCCATTCATAAAATTGCTCTACTCTCATTCATAAAAACAGCAAACCAAAATATGTATATAACAAAAAGAAGATTTCTTATTAAATGGTGTCTTATAACAACTTCCTAAAATTATAGTTATAAAACATTGACACTTTATAATATAAATACGTAAACTGCTTTAATTCACTTCATAATCACAAAAATATCACTCACATGATGTCACATGACTACATAAACATTACTACACCAGAGTTTGAGTTTATATATCTATATCTATATATATCTATAAATATATATATATATATATATATATATATATATATATATATATATTTAATAAAACAAAATCACTAATGAGGTAAAGGCCTAATATAATGAAAAAGCTTCAATGATGTACTATCATTGAGCCCATATGATTTATCAGCTTGTAATATAATCATTCAGGCATGTGTAGAAAAACAGAAGATAATCTGGTGAATATGATTTGGGACAGAAATTTTTTTGAGAAGATAAGGCAAACACAATAAAAAATACACTTAAAACAGCTTTAAACGACTACAAACGATCAGAAAAGGCTATCGCACTTTAGTGTGTAGCCTACAACAGTAAAACAAATTATTTAAACAAAAAACAACTTTTTAAAATTGCAGGCAGTCAAATAAGCACAATATGTGAAAAAAACAAGCTTTTAAATCACAATAAATGCTGCAAAATCTGCGTTTTGGCAAAAAACAATTAAGTACAGCAAGAAAGTACAGAAAACTGATACTTAATCACTCCAAAGTCTCTCTCCTAAGCTAGAAGGCTTGTATCAGTTTAAGGCTTTCTAGTGCTACCCAGTAGGTTAGTTACAGGAAAGATGGGGAAATAAGCGCAGATGTGGTCTTTTAAACCAGAAAATTGAAAGAGATGGACAAACTGTCCAAATGGTTAATAAACTACAATTTCTGGGCCAAGAACCTCTCCTCTCATGGTAGACAGGCTACATAATGCTTACCACTCACATTGATAAGCTAGAAGGCTTTCCTCCAACACAGAAAGGCTTGCGGGGCTCAGAAGCTTACCAACAGTCAGGCTAGTTACAGGAATGGTGGGAAACAAGTGCAAGTGTGGCTTTTAAACCAGAACATTGAAAGAGATGGAAAAAACTGCCCAAACAATTTCAGGGCCAGGAACCACTCCTCTTGTGGTAGATAGGCTACCTAATGCTTACCACTCCCACTGATAAGCTAGAAGGCTTCCCTCCAACACAGAAAGGTTTGGGGGGCTCAGAAGCTTACAAAGAATCCTGGAATACAGCAAATCTGTACCTGGACTAAACTAGTTACAGGAAAGGTGGGGAACAAGTACAAACGTAGGCGTTTAAGCCAGTAAGTTGAAAGAGATGGAAAACTGCCCAAATGGCCAAATAAACTACAATTTCTGGGCCACAACTCACTCTTCCCATGGAGGATAAGCTACCTAGTGCTTACCACTCCCACTGATAAGCTAGAAGGCTTTCCTCCAACAGAGAAAGACTTAGAGGCTCAGTAGCTTACTAACAATCCTGGATACAGCAACTCTGTAACCGGACTAGACTAGTTATAGGAAAGGCGGGAAACAGGCACAAGTGCGGCTTTCAAACCAGAAAGTTGAAAGAGATGGAAAAAACTGATCAAACAGCCAATACCTACAATTTTCTGGGACAGGGACCACTCACCTTGTGGTAGATAGGCTACCTGATGCTTACCACTCCCACTGATAAGCTAGAAGGCTTCCCTCCAACACGGTAAGGCTTGGGGGGCTCAGAAGCTTACAAAGAGTCCTGGATACAGCAAATCTGTACCTGGACTAGACTAGCAATAGGAAAGGCAGGAAACAAGTGCAAACACAGGCTTTTAAATCAGAAGGTTGAAAGAGATGGAAAAGCTTCCCAAATGGCCAATAAACTATAATTTCTGGGCCAGAAACCACTCCTCCTGTGGTAGATAGGTTACCAAGTGCTTACCACTCCCACTGATAAGATAGAAGGCTTCTCTCCAACACAGAAGGGCTTGGGGGGCTCAGAAGCTTACCAACAGTCTTGGATACAGCAAATCTGTACCTGGACTACACTAGTTATAGGAAAGGCAGGGACCAAACGCAAAATGGGCTTTTAACCAGAAAGTAGAAAGAGATGGAAAAGCTTCCCAAATGGCCAATGAACTACAATTTCAGGGCCAAAACCCACTCTTCCCATGGTAGATAGGCTACCTAGTGCTTACCACTCACACTGATAAGCTAGAAGGCTTCCCTCCAACACAGAAAGGCTTGGGGGGCTCAGAAGTTTACCAACAGTCCTGGATACAGCAAGTCTGTATCTGGACTTGACTAGTTACAGGAAAGGCAGGAAACAAGCTTAGAATTTTTTTTTTTGTTACAGAAAAGCAGCTAAAACAGCAGTAAATACAATTCAAATTGTAGTGCAGGCCAGCACACCCGAGCGTGTAACAACACTACGGCAAATACAGTTTAAATAAATGCAATTAAGAATGTCGACATCTGTGCAGTAACTGAAACCTGGTTCAAGGCTCCAGAGAGCACCTCAGCACTACTGGGCTACAACTCATACCACACGTTTCAACCACGGAACATGGAGGGAAACACAAAAGGAGGGTGTGTATCCATATTCATCAAGAATACCTACACCTCCAGGTTAGAGACACAGCATGATATCTCTGAGATCATCCATGTGCAACTAACATAGGGCAAATCTGCAATGCAAATTGTGGCCTGTTACAGATCATCCTCCATGACCCAGGACCACCACTCCACCTTTCTGGAGACACTGGAAAACATGAGGGTCCTACCAAACACCCTGATATTGGGCAATTTCAATTACTCTACCATTCACTGGGAAAACAACTCGACTACAAATTCCCAGGCCCAGCACTTCCTGGAATTCATCAACTCAAACGCCCTGGATCAGCTGGTAAACTCCCCTACCAGAGGTGAAAACATATTGGACCTGGTCATCACCAACATAGGCGACAGGTGTTCCACACTGGAGGTCAACCCGTCACTGGTTAGATCAGACCATAAACTAATCGCTCTGGATGTCCACACCCCACCACCATCCCCAACTAAAGAAACCACAGTAAAAAACTTTTCTAAAGCAAACTTCACCTTACTTAAGACAGAGGTGGTAAGTTTCACAGCCCCCATACTAAAGGATAATGCTGCCCGAGTTGCAGAAACCTTTACAAATGCACTCTATGATAACCTACAAGGATGCATGGATCGTGCCATCCCTAGCAAAACCAAGACTCACTCCTCTAAGAGAAGGAAACCAGTTTGGTGGACCCCTGCAATAAACAAGCTATACAATACAAGGAGGAAACTAGTTCAGAAAAAAAGCAAATCCCAAGAAGGAAAGACATCCCTGATCAGTATCAGTAAGAAACTGAGGTCCCTCATGAAATCATCCAAGGCTAACTTCGAAAGGAAAATAGCCAAGGATTCAAAAGATAACCACAAAGCCTTCTTTAGCTATGTTAAGAATCTAAGTGGCAACTCACAGATATGCACTGAACTAGTGCAAAATAGCACAAAATATACTGAACCTATTGATATTGCCAACATTCTGACAGATAGATTCAGTGCAAACTTCACCCCCCTCTCACCTCCAAAAGAGCCCACAACAATACCAGAAAAGTGTAGTGTCCCAAAAATCACAGATACACAGGTGAAAACAACCCTTTCAAAAGCCAAAAACACAGCATCAATGGGACCAGATGGTGTCCCAGGCTGTGTCTTGCACAAACTACAGAATGAACTAACCCCCCACCTAAACACGCTGTTCAACCTCAGCCTCTCCACAGGCTACATGCCCGTAGAATGGCACACAGTAATGGTTATTCCTCTCCACAAAGGAGGGGCCACAACTGACCCTGGTAACTATCGCCCCATAAGCCTGACTAGCCTGGTCTGCAAGGCTGTGGAGGACACCATCATGGAACTCATTGACAAAGACATTGGGAACCTCCAAACACTTGACCCAACCCAGTTCGGCTTTGTTAAGGGCAGATCATGCCTACTAAACCTGGTTGACTTCTTTGAGACAGTCACCAAGGCCATAGATGAGGGAAAGGTGGTTCACACAGCCTACCTTGACTTTGCCAAGGCTTTTGACAGCATTCCCCACTCGGGTATTACAGAAAAACTCACCAGCCTGACCATAAACCCCTACATCACGAGATGGATTGCCAACTGGCTTACAGACAGAACTCACACGGTAAGAATAGCGGGCTCCAGGTCTCACTCTAAACCAGTCACAAGTGGTGTTCCACAAGGCTTGGTCCTGGGACCCCTACTGTTCAGCATATACTTCTCAGAAGTACAGGCAAACACAGGAGGACTATGGCTAACCAAGTTTGCCGATGACTGCAAACTGGGAGCCATAATTGACTCTTCGGCTGACACGGACATCCTCCAAAAGGGCCTTACTGAGATGGACACCTGGTGTCAAAGTCATGGCCTCAAGCTAAATGCCAAAAAATGCATAGTCATCCTGTTTGGGAAAAACAAAACACCCATGAATTACCACATAGGTGGCAGCCCCCTTAATACAGAAGAGGTAATAAGAGATCTGGGGACCCAGGTAGATAGTAATCTCTCCTTTGACAATCATATTGCCAAAGTAGTTAGGGAATCCTTCTATGTGGCCCATCTAATTACTAAAGGGTTTGCATCTAGAAATAAAGAGGTTATAATGCCCCTCTACTTGTCACTCATTAGACCCATCATAGAGTACAATGCCCCATTTGGGATGTACCTCACAAGACACTTCCAACAGCTGGAAAGACCATAAAAGTACCTCACCGAGAGGATTACTGGTCTCAAACATATGTCCTATGCAGCCCAACTGAAAAAACTCCAGCTGTACTCAGTGGCATGTCACTTACTCAGAGGTGATCTCTGCCTGACTTTCAAAGCCATGTCCAACTCAGAATTGATTATAATGCTCCACCTAAAGAAATCCAAGTCACTGCGAGCCACGCGCTCTAGTGAGCTAAACCTCACCACAACAACAAATAGAACATGCTGGAGGGATAGATTCCTGTCACAGAGACTCCCCATGCTTTGGAACAAAATTCCAAATTACATCAGGCACAGCCCCTCAATAACACTCTTCAAGAGAAACCTTGACGAGTGGATGGGTAACAGAAAATACACCCCTGGGATCACTTCATTGGCTCTGCTTGACAGAGGATCAGTTAATTAATCAATGGGGCGGTGAAAGCCGACACACTCTGGCTAGGCTTATAAATGCCCTCGGGCAGATAGCCAAATACCTACCTATGAACCTATGAAGAAGTTAAGAGGAAACAAAGGCAGCCAGCAAAAAGAGGGATGTATTAGGTGAGATAAGACCTGCATCAGTCAGGCATGATTTTTGAAGAAGACAGAATAGTGATATTGAGTCGAGAAAGAGATGGTGAGAGTTGATGAGCCACCCAGACATCATGTAGAAAATGGTAGAAAGGGGTTTGATGATAATGGTGATCTATATAAGCTAAATAAAGAAATCTAGCTTATTCTGTTTTAAAGAATGCTTAACCCTCGGTCACTTTTCTAAGTTTCTAGAATATACAAGGCAGAAATGCAGACAGCAAACTTAAAGGGACAAGTGGTCACCATTATACATGAGACTAAACTGTTTCCTAATTTCAGATCAGAATGCAAATTAATTTTAGTTCATTAGTTCTCTACAGAATCCCAGGATTCATCAAGTTACACATCTTCCTTTGAAACACAAAAAGAGTTACAATTAGATTACATCTGATAACTCTAGTTGTTTTTTTTTTCTCCCACTAACGTATTTGCAAATATCTGTTAACTATTTATTAATGACTACTCTATTTTACCATTTTGGCCAGCTGCTTTTTTGAAGTACAGTGTCATTGCATTTTATGATACTTGGTTCTGCTGTTTCTAAACCCTTGAGTGACTTCATTTAATGCAAGCAATTAAGTCACTCCTGAGACATTGCAGGAAGGTATCATTTGCATTTCAAATACAAGTTTCATCTCCTTTTCTTATCTCTACAAAGAAAATGTAGTAAAGTTACACATCTTTAGGCCATGAGAAGCTACAAATTGCTGATTAAGGAGAATTTATATATAGGTTGCAAACGTGCCAGCATTATGAAATAAGAAATCAAAAAAGCATCACATTATTACTCAGTTTTACTATCCTGGCACCAGATATTGGATATGGTCAGTGTCCCTAGGATTATGTAAGAGTGGGCTACATAACTCAGGAGGTCCTAAGTGAGACAGTTAAATGATGTCACAACACACACTTAACAACATAAAGCTGGATGAGAGTCACAGCTATGCATACTTGTTGCAGTACATTACCCAACAAACTGAAATACAGTAAGTAAAAGAAGCATAGTGAGTGAAGGGGAAAGCACAGGGAGAGAAGGGGAAAGAAGAATTGCTGCAACAGTATGAGCAATGACAGCTAATGCAGTTTTATGAAGGAAGACCAGAATTAAGTGCAAAAGTAGAGTGCAGCATACTTATTTGCATAGAAAAGCATATGCTGTCTGATGGAATCCAGCAAGGGTGTGGTAGACTAGTATCACTGTTTCAAAGTGATGTGCTCTCTAATCATGATTATGTGTCACCAAAAAGCCTTCTATGGAAGACAATAAAGAAAGTAATACAGAGCAGAAGTTTAAATGTAAAAAGTGAGTTTATACTTCAGTCCTCATGAAGGACGGAACTATACAATCTAGGTGCTAAAATACTAAAGGATCTATCTCAAGAGTTTCTATGGGATCTGGAACACTGAATATATGCAACTGTTAAGATATAAGGGATCACTGAGTCTAATATCAAGAAACAGGCCATGTCATGTACATGGAAAAGTTATGCAATATCCTATATCTAGTGAAAATTTGGAAATAATGAAGCCTTAGGTGAAAGTCTGGTCAGTTTAGAAAGGAAAACCATTAAAGATGTGTTCTCTTGTTTCTACACCAGTAACAACAATAGCATTATATTACAAAGGCAGGGTATGATTTAGGTTTAATTGACTCAAGGAGTTCAGATATATTGAGATGATTCTGCAGGTTCTGATGTGGTGGGTATATTTACTATATCAAGAGCAGGCGTACTGTGCTAGCTATTACAGGACACAGAGCAGGCCTGTGAGGATGCAGGAAGAGGCAGACTACCAGCAGGGCTGCACCACATATGAAACCGTGGAACTTGGTACCTGCACGGAGAAATGTTTAAAATGGTCTGCACTGCATGGGAACCAACAAAGGCCTAAACGAAAATGGTACTGTGCAAGGTAGGTCCAGGGCTTTTTTTGGGCCGGTACATGCCGGTACGGCATACTGGCACCTCTGCTTCACTGTTTGTTGAAAAAAAAAATTTCTTTTTTAAGGGTGTCCTTTAAGAACGCACTTTGCTTTGGGTCACACAGATGCAGAAGGTCTTCTGTGCCTGTGTGACTGATCATTTACATCTTTCGGGTCCACAAATGCAGAATTTGTGTGTGTGTGTGTGTGTGTGTGTGTGTGTGTGTGTGTGTGTGTGTGTGTGTGTGTGTGTAAGAGATAGGTAACATACCCCTCAACTGCCCAGATTTTTCAGAATATCCAGATTGTTGCCCCATATTTTTGTTTTTTACTCATAAAAAGATTGAAATTGCTAAATAATGACAGATATTTGAGGTTTAGACTTCATAGCCTTTAGAAAAATGCATACTAACACAAATCCTGTTATGCTAGCAATTTTCTAAGTTCATGAGAGAAATATTTATAATCTGTTCCTATTTATTTTAGACTTTGTCCAGATTTCTTGCATTAAAAGGTTGAGGTGTGTGTGAGAGGCAGTAAAATGCCCTAGTTAGTGTTAGCAGGTGGTTAGTAATTTGCTTTGGCTCAAGTCCTGTACCTTAACTACAGGAAACAAGAGCCTGAATCATCTACCCAAAATATGCAACTGTTTTGCTTAGCAAATGGTATCACTGTCGTGTGTTTAGAGTTTTAAAGCAGTGTTAATAGCATAGCAGGTAGCATACATTTGTTCATAGGTTCATAGGTTCATAGGTTCATACTAGGCTATCTGCCCGAGGGCATTTACAAGCCTAGCCCATCGTTTTGTGGCTTACGCCACCCCTTTAGTATGGGGAACTATACCCCTTATTTTGCTGTGCCTCTGTCGAGCAGTGACACTGAGGTAATCCCTGGGGTATATCTGATTTTGATGTAGAAGGCTGCGGGTTCTATTCCCACAGCATGTAGATGGATTGCTGATACTGTGTTGGATTTTAAGAGGGTGGGGTGCTGCAGTCTTGGGTATGTCCTCCTTTGGATAAGATGCCTAGTAACCATGAACCTGTTTTAGTTGCCATCCTTTCCCTATTGCAATATGACCAGTTCATCATTTTTAATGTAACATACACAATTTATTCTTCAAGTGCAGCAGGCAGTGAGTTTGTAGATGAAGTACTTAAATAAAAAGTTTTTTGCTAGCAGGAATATTTTCATTAGTTACAGTCAGATCTCTTTAATGCAGAATTATTCCAATAACTTTTACTTCTGCAGAGACTGTGCATTTTGGCTGATATTGGTGGGTTGTAGTGACAGAAGTTTGACTGGCCTTTTATGGTTGAAATGTTCTGAATCGGGCAGTTTTGACATTATTGGTTCATATGTTTTTTTTTTCTTTGCTGACTAGCTAAATTTTAAAGCATGCATTAACAAGTGTTGTATTATACAAGGTATATAATTTAATTATTATATATATTATAATTTAATATAATTTAATACAATCAGGAAGGTGAATCAAAGAAATTTTGCATGGTCCTAAAAATGTGTGCAAGGGGTCTATGATTTGAAAACAGCCCAAAGGTAAACTTAATCTGCTACTGGCCAGATGCATTTTCTTTGAATGTGGGTTTCAATGCTGTTTCAATGAATGTGAGTTTCAGTCACAGAAGTTTTAATGCTAAGTCTGTTTTCATTGCGAGACTGTATTGCTTTGTTTGGCAAATTTGTATCAGTGTTAGTGCTGGAAAATTTGAAATAAAAGTTTTAAATTAAATCCAAATATCTGTAACCATTGTAGAAGTAAAGCAGAAAGCAGTATGCACACTGAGTTTTGAACAGTGTTTATGGCAACTGGGGAAAAATAGCCAAATAATGGGATATGGGAATGGCTGTGTGTTTGGGGGGGGGGGGGGCTGAGGGACCCAAATGCAACATATGCTTACCACCACTTGTTTGTTTATAAAACAAGCACTGGGTAGGTCAATACACTGAAATATGGATAAAAGTAATTGAACTGGAATGGGGAAATTGTAGAAACAGCACTGTTTATAATAAGATGTGGTGTAGTGGCAACTGTGGTGGGTCTCCATATTTGTGGTGGAACATATTACTTTGTGGCAGAGTCTATGGATTCACAAACTGGGCTCACTGAACTACAAATCACACTAGATAGGATGATAGGATGTTACAGAATACCTTCTTTGTACCAGACATCCATATAAGATTTCTCAGTGCTCTAAATGGTCTCAGTGGTAACAAAAGCTCCCTTATTTTGGATGAGTTTGACTACCCTTTAATAATTTGGTACACATATACCTCCAATGTAGGATATGGCTAAAAATGTCCACACATAATAGACAAATCCACTGAACAGTTGTTAAATAAACCTACTACAGAACACAGAATTGTTGACCTGATTCTTATAGATGTTGTCACCTCTTGAACTATTGCTCTAGTATCTCCTTCCCCAGTGAAGGCTACCCATAAACATGTGAGTTTCTCCTTTAAACTACCAAAAGCTCCCACAAAAAAACTCATTGATTCTAACAACTAAAAGCATGCCAGCTTCAACCTACTCTGTGACAAATATCAACATTTTCTTATGGCTGAAACTCCCCTGAACTTAATATGGCAGCAAGCTTCACTAACAAAGTCTACACCCATTTAGAAAAATGCAGAGTTAGCAGTCCCTACCAGAACCAAATATGAGAAATTCATATCTGAAGCAATGGTGTCCATCACCATAAGTAAACCATACTACAAAACAGAAAAATGTATTAAATTATTTTTCGGATGCAAAACTCCTTATTTATTTATTTAGTTAGTTATTGACATTTGTTGACTGGGAAAGTCCACTGGGCTTAAGACCCATTTTCAGTGGAGGCCTGGGGAGAAAAGCTCTAAGTTACATGAAAATCATTACATGAATTTGTATGGAAACAATTACTTATAAAGCAAGTGAAATAATACAGAAAACTATGTTGCAAAAAGGCACAATACAGTAACAATAGAACATTAGCATGTAGGAAAATTATACAGTTAGAAATATTTAACAATACAGCTAAATTTTTTGGTGGGGGTAGGAAAAGGGAAAGGTAAGTGTAGTGGAAAGGTAGAATTAGAGAGTTAAACTTAAAGGCAGGATAGATATAATTAGAATCTTATAGCTAGGTGGTGGGACTATGTAGATTATAGATAGCATGTATTTAATGGTAGTATTAAAAGTAGAAAGTGATAGAAGAGAAAATGTGTTAAGATAGTTGCATAGATGTGTGGACTAGGATACTAAAGATTAGGGATAACTCATATGGAGTAACAGTATGACATACACAAAAGTATATTTGCTATGTGAAACAGTTTTGCTTGATTAAGGAGACTGTGGTTATGTGTTGCATGTGCAGCTGGGGCATACCTCTCAACCATATGAAATTACTCGTTTTTTACCAAGTTTTGGGGTTCAAATGAAGGGGAGCCACAATTCCTGAGTGGCACCCCTTCATTTCTGATTTTTTTCTTTTGTTTTTTTAATTTACGTGGCTACAGAGCTGACGTCATCACGTACATGATGATGTCAGCTCCTGCAGGGCTACCAGCCTGCGCGATGATGTCAGCTCCCTCTACCAGCTTGTCAGAATTGAGCTCAAGGAGCTCATGCATTTCCGGCTGGCCTGACTGCTCAAATGCGAGCGGGAATGGCAACAAACAGTTGCTGGTGCCAGATATGATTATCGGAGTCGGAGACTACTTCATTAAACTTCTGGCTTCTCAAATGCATCATTATCAGGTTGGATGAATTGGCGGTGGAATGAAGAACCTGTTTGGATTATTTTGCAGCGGACTTTGTAAACTGTGGGGAATGTTAAGGAAACATTCAGAGAAGTGTGTGTGTGTGTGTGTGTGTGTGTGTGTGTGTGTGTGTGTGTGTGTGTGTGTGTGTGTGTGTGTGTGTGTGTGTGCGTGCCCCCCATTTAATACACCTGGTGGCTAGAGGTACTCAGGCTGAAACCCTGTAACTTGAGTAGAGGGTAAAAAGAGCCTAAAGTCCCTAGCCACCACCACTTGTGAGCTTTGCCTATTTTTTTTGTGCTAAGAGCTGACAGCTATAGTGAGAACTGAATTTTATTCCCCCATTATTGGCTTTGTTTGTCCAGGTTTTTTGTGCTAAGAGGTTGAGAGCTGTGGTAAGAAGTGAGACATGAATTCACTAAATGATAGCCATTAAGTTTCAGTCTTCCTATTTCTCAGAAGCAGGCTGCTGATTTAGCATAGTGGTATGTTGCTCTGTAGTGCACAGGGTCCTGGGTTCAAGACTTACTAGTGAAATTCATGGTGGTAACACATTTTATTCTAGCAACTTTACAAAATTATAAAGCAATGTTTAAAATGTGTCCCTGGTTTTTGACCTTTTGCCCCCCCCCAAAAAAATGAAATTGAAAATAAGTGCAAGAAGCTGTGCAATATGCCTATGGCTTACACTGCTGTCATTCTATCTATAGTGTGGGTGTGAAAGTAGACTTTTATGATGGAAATGTTCTGAATTGGGCAGTTTTGTCATTATTGCATGCATTTTGTTTCATTGCCTACAGTACAGTATACTGGAAAAATGTTCAAACAATAAATGTAAAATGCACTCTGTCTAACAAGTGTGCTGTATTATACAAGGAATATAATTTAATAAAGTCAGGAAGGTTTATCAAAGAAAAGAGCACATGTATGTTCCTTGTTTTGTGTGCAAGGGGCCAATGATTTGAAAACAGCTCAAAAGTAATCTTTCTCCACCACTGGCCAGATGTATTTTCTTTGGATGTGGTGTGGGTTTCAATGCTGTTTCAATGAATGTGGGTTTCAAGGGCAGAGAAGTTTTAATGCCAAGTCTATTTTCATTGTGAGACAGTATTGCTTTGTTTACCAGATGTCTATTAGTGTTTGTGCATTGCTGTGCTGTAAAAATAAAATCCAAATAATCATTGTAAAAGTAAAGCAGTATGTATACATTAGTGTTTATGGTAAATGGGACGAAATAGCCAGGTAATGGGACATTGGAATGGCTGCAGGGGGACTCTGGTGCCATATTTTGGTTGCCTGTAATTCATTTTGCATTTGAAAGTTGGTATCCCACAATTCCATTGGAGTGGGTGGGGTTACATAATTATGTATGCAAATTAGATGTTAATCAGGGTACAGATTTGTACCTATTTTTCATGGGCCTTGTCCAGATTTTTGATGTTTCCACGTTGAGAGGTATGAGCTGGGGTTATCAGTGAGATGTTGTTTTAGTTTCTTTTTAAAGAAGATTATGTTGTCTTCAGAATGATAATATTAAATCAATTATAAAATAATAAAGAAGCCAGGGGACCTAGGCATGATTCTGAAGCCAGAGAAAATTAAAAAAATCCTTTTTGCCTATAATAAAAAACTAAATATCAATATCTTAAATTGCTTAAAGCATAGTCATAATGACGCCTTCTATTCTGACTCAATAGACACTGTCAAAATCCATAGTGCCAACTTCAACCCCAAGACTTCTATTCAAAGTCTCAAAATATCTGAATCCCTGAATTATCTGAAAGTGTTAACAAACACTAAAAATACTTTCTCCATGGGATATGACAATATACCTAGTTGCTTAATGAACAGTGTTAAGCATGCCCTTGTATAACACTCCTCAACCTGTTAAATGAAATTTTAGATACTGGTTTTATCCCCAGTGATAGGTACACTGCAGTGGTGATGCCTTTCCATAAGGGTGGCCTTCCAATTATCCGTGGTAAGTACAAACCTATCAGCCTTACAAACCTTATCTGCAAAAGCCATGGAATGTATTATAAACAACCTCATAAACTTGAGATATCAAGATGTCTGTTAGACTTGATTACCAACAGTTTGGCTTTGTAAAGGGTAAAGAGCCTGTCTATTTAATTCAGTAAATTTTTTGAAAGGGTTACAAAGGCTGTAGATGGTGGCCATGCAGTGAATGCAGTGCATCTTGACCTGGCCAAGATCTTCAACACCATAACCCATGGTAGCATCATATGAAAGCTAAATGCTTTAAAAATGTACCCATATGTGGTAAGATAGGTAGCAAACTCACTAAAAGACAAAACCCTCATTGTCCGAGTTGCACAGGCCTCACCAGAAAGTATGAAAGTGACCAGCTGTATCTCTGAAGGCTCAATGCTTGGATCTTTCCTTTTTGTCATTTAGATCTCAGATCTCCAAGCAGAGAGACAACACCTGTCACTAACAAAGTTTGCAAATTACTGCAAACTGGGAATTGTTGTTGTTATATCACCCTATGACACCTAAATCCTCCAGAGTGAACTCTCCCTAGTAAACTCTTGATGTAGTAAAACTTAACCCAATCAAAATGGCAAAAAAGTGTAGTATTATCACTTTTGGTAGCCTCCCCTCCTCTCTTCATACTGTATAGACAACACACCACTACAAAACAAAAATGCAATTATGGTGGATCGCTCCCTCTCTTTTGACCATCATGGGGCAATGGTTGTCAGGAAAGTTTTTAATTTAGACTAGCTAATTGCCAAAGGAATATCATCAGGGTCTAAAGAGGTTAAGTAGTCTCATGTACTCAGCTTGGTCAGGCTAATTATTTAGTACAGTGCCCCTTTGGGATGTATCCCATTAATCATATCAAACAATTTGAAAAAATATGAATATGCCAGATGCACTATTCTTTCATTCAGTGTTGAATCTTAAAGTATCTTAAAGTATTCTTCAATATCAAAATTAAGGATGGAAGCAACCCAGATAGAAATAACAATGGTATAAAATGGATAAAGCCCAGTGACATTTGCCCCCCTAAGCACCCCACCCAGAGTGTGTATGAGAACAAATGTGAGGCTGGTATCCACAGGGCTCTCAGTAAACCAACTAGGAAGAAGTTATACATCATTAGCACATAGGAGCTGGCTGCTCTAAAAATCTGAGCAGAGATAAAACTTATAGGATCATGAAGGTGAAAAATGGGTAGGCATCTTAATCACAGATACAGCCACTTATAACTGCAAGATTGAGGCCATGCTTGGAAATAACAAGTTTTATAGTAAATGTGATTTTAACGATGACAAGATGCATTAGGCTCTGTATGTATTGCATAGTTCTTTACTGGGGCCACGCAGTTGAACATCTATGTTCAGAATGGAATATTTCTGATTAGACTGTGAGACACACATCAATCACTGTATAAGACCCACTCTAAGCAGGTTTATCTTTGAATCAGATAACAATTTCTATCCAGTACGTACATTGACTATGGTAAAGAGTTGAGTAAGCACTGCTTGGAAGTGATACACACATTAAATATATTGTACATTACCTATCTTGAACTGCACCGTATTTGAAGCAAATAGCAGCTGATGCATGGTTAGCACATTAAATGCGATTAGGATGTGTTTCCTTGCTTTTGAACGACATCTGATTTTTATAATGTATATGAACTATGAGTTTATGAAAGAACACTCATAACATTTAAATTAGAAAGTAAACCAGCTTTTAGTTGATTATTGCATTTGTATATTATGTGTTTGTATTGTTTTCATTTAATACAAGATTTTTACAGTGTTTATCCACTAGGGGCTTTGAAGCAATGTAGCATGCTTAGGCTGTGATGCGATAGTTGGGAGCGATTTGATTGGTTGCTCTATACTTTTTAAATATTTTGTAACCAGTTTGTTTTATGGTCTGATGAAGCTATTTAGTAACAGAGGTTATTTATTTCTTGCCAGGTTTTTGGACTGCACTCGTATCTTTACTTATTGTGAATATTGCTCATAATAATTTGAGAGAGCAACTGAGAATGCTGCATGAAGATAATTTCCTAGATGCCAAGCTTTTTGACTTTTGGTCACCTTTCACCGCAAAATACCAAGCTTCTTTGGAATCCCAGAATCCCATAAAATATCTCTGATCCTCCCTACAGACCAGTAGTGGCAAGTAGTGGTCCCATAAATGAGACCCTATCTACCTATCTTGATACTCAGATAAAAAACAATGGCAGAGGCCAACAAATTATGTATTTAGACTGTCTGGACTTTCTATGTAAATTAGAGATATTCCAGTCAGTGATTCCACAATCATGGTCACAACAGATGTGGAAGCACTTTTTCCAGTGCTTCCACACACTTAGTATACTCAAGTTTTAACAGAGGAATATGAAAATGACAGGAATGTAGAGCCAGGAGGGACAGGAGTCCTAGGAAGGTTATTGGATCTAAACCTTAGGAAGAACTACTTCATGTTTAACAACAGATTTTATTAGCAGACCACTGGAATAGCTATGGGGGGTGGCCATGGCCTCAAGGTTGGCCAATATGGTGGAGGGAGGGGGATGAAACCATACTGAATGACTGTTACAACAGTATCATTAATTCCACTAGCTTACTCAGATTCCAACGTCTCACAGCAAGTCCTCGGTCAGCTTTTTAGATGTAACTATATTTAAGTAGACTGAAAACAGATGTCTCTCCTATGACCTCTTCCAAAAACTAATCAGGGTTAATATGCTGCTGCACAGTAAAAGCAAGTACCCCAGATCACTAAGAGAAATGTTATAACATCTCAGGGGATGAGAACGGTTCATGTCTTCAAAGAGCTTAGAGATTTTATCACAAATCTAATCAGCCTACAGAAAACTTGTTGGCTATGGGGTACAGCTATAGATTGCTGAATGTCATTCTCAACCCCATCAGAACCCTAAGGGAGGCAGATGACCCAATTTTGAGAGACAGACACCCCTGGGAGACTCCTAGGGTGCAACAGAAAGCAGCACCAGGACCCACAGGAGGACAAAAGAAAAAGCAGCATGGTTCTCACTTTTAATGTAAATTAGAAAAGAATCAGAAAGAGCATGACCAACAACAGGATGGTGATTACAGACAATAAACAGCTGGAAAAACTATTTTAACCCCATCCTTGTTTTGTTTTCAAGACAGCCAGGAGCATTAGGGACTAGTGGGTAGAGTGAAAATTCAGAGTGGAGGGGAACAACAGAGGAACATTCCCCTGTGCCCTCCCCCCATGTTGCACTTATTGAAACTACATGAGCAACAAGGATTACTTATTTTGTCCAATACTCAGGAGAAAAATCAACAGCATTTGTTTTGATAATTGCAACACTACTTTTGTGATATACTGTGCATAGTGTAATGGCTGCAGTTGTTTTTATGTAGGAAAAATTGTGAACAAGTCAAAAATCAGGATTGCATATCATCTGTCTGACATCAGACTCAAGATCCTCAAAAAAACAACTAGCCAAGCACTGCCATGATTTCACTGACCATGAAAATTTCAATTTCATATCCTGGACAAGCTCGCTATAGGACCACTCAAAGGGAACAAAAATGCCAGCCTTAAAAAAATGCTAAGTTGGCAGATTAGGCTGGATACCCACCAGCACCCTGATCTAAACTCAAGCATTTTGATCACACGTGTCCTTGCACTCAGGAAATGAAATCATAAACCATACAACTAAAACAACAGAACTGTTTAACTCAGGACTTGGACATTAACTTTTAATTAACTCTCATTGTTGCTGTTAATATGAAAAAGCCAATCAAAAATTTAGATCTGCAGATCACTGCATCTATCTTGATACAGTCTGTCTGGGGAACCATTAACACACAGGAAACAAGCCACCCTGTTTATTTTATTTATTTGTTATCTCAAGATGTGTACAAAAATAGACAGTAATTGTTGGGAGTTTGAAAATGCTTTTTAACTCATGATGTGCACAAACTAAAACAGCAACTTTCAGTTATTTGAAAATGCCTTCTACTATGATTTGGGATGTGAGCTTTCTTTTGAGCAAGAAAAGGGGGGCCAAACACTAGCCTTCCAATTTGATTGAAAGCCTGCTCCCATACTGATTACATCATCTAACCCCACCCTGGGCCCCAAGGTATCACCCCTTCTCTCAGAAGATTAGTTAACTGCTCTTCCTCCCGATCATTCCCAGTTTCCAGCCCTTTAACTAGCCAGGCACAGAGCTATCTAGCCATCTTTTGTACTGACTTTACCATCTAGCACTTGAAAAGAGGAAGACTCTGAACAGAAGAGCCCTGAGTTCACCACGTGGAACCTACAGAGAGGATAAATCTGAACAGAAGAGCCCCATAGGTCTCAACCTGCTAAGAGGCCAGTGTGGAACACAGACCATAGCAATGTGTGACAAACAGTAAAAATGTGGAATACCCTATTTTTGCACTGTGTGAAAAGCATACCTTCACCATGGCTGTAGAATAGTGTGTGCATGTTGTACCTTTAAGAAGCATTTCAAGGTCGGCACATGCATATAAATAGCCAGCATGTGCTAGCTTCAGTGCCATTTTGTGAGTGCAGCCAGAGACTGAGCATGTATGAGTGTAATGGTTTACCTTTAAAATTTGAATGCACATAGTTGAATGTGTAAACAGCCAAAACGTTTCCACAAAACCCGTTCCACCGAAACTTAAGACAGTTCACAAAACATCGAACATCGACATTTCTGAATGTGCCATACCTACAGACAAGATTTTGTGTTTTGGAATATCGGCATTCAAGGTTTTGAGAAGGAACAGTTCGGAGTTTGCAGAAGCCATTTCCACATTCTGACCATCAACATCTTGAAGGTAAATCGAGTGTAATACCTAGTTTGTTTATAAGTTTATCTAAGTTATTAAGCCTCAATCCTGATGTGTTTGTACTTAATAAAGCTACTTGAACAGAACTCTCAAAGACTCATCTATTTTATCCTGACTAGACGAGCGACATGGTGACAGAACCTGGATTCCAGATACTGCTTTTCAGAGCTATGAAGTGCAGAATTATCAGTGAAGGTAAACTAAGAGAAATGAGCATGAAAAAGGGCCAGAAATGAGCCAAAGGCAATGAAAACTTGCACGAACAACGTATTTTATAAAAAAGGTAGAACGGAGCATTACAAGGGCACAAACTACATTATTAAACAAGTGAGAGGCACAAAAGATTTATTAATTAAACAAAATGTTTAAAATTAAAATATTTGATAAAACAATTATCAGAAAAGCACATAAGGGGTTCAGAATTACCTTGGAATTGCAAAACGATCATGTTTAAAGCAAACTGGGCATGTTTAGAGTAAAACGAGCACAAGAAAGGTATAATGGGCATGAAAAAAGATTAAACGAGCAAAGTGAATATAATAAAGGGCAAAAAGGGCACATTAAGTATAAATAAAGCAAGGTGACTGCATGTTTTTTACTGTGTTTTGGCAGAACTACTACTTCGCATTGCATTCAGAGCATAACTACAGTTATTTGAAGTATCTCAAAGTGTGTAAAGTGTTTACAGTGTGTGCTTAATACTGTGCATTTATTCTGAAAAGATTATTTGCAACTATTTTGTAAAGTACAGTCAAAATACAGCCATTTTGAAAAGTTTCTTGGCTGGGTGTGTCTATTCGCAAAGTGCTGCCATCAGTGTTTCTTGCACTGTAAAGAGTTATTTAACAAATTTTGGGGAAGTTTCAGTGTGCTGTGTTTGTTTATTCGCAAAATGCAGTTACTTTGAAATGTTTCCTACTTTGAGCTTCTTCTGCCCCATTTATTCTCACACTGCAGTTACTTGAAATGTTTCTTTCAATGATGATAAGTGACTTTTACAGTACAGTAATTTCAAGGGTATTACAGTGTGTAAAAGTCTTATTTCACAATGTTTCTTACACTAAGAGGTGATTTCTTACAGTACAGTGATTTCAAGAGTATTACAGTGCCTGAGAGATTTATTTCACAACGTTCAGTTATTCAGAGGCTAGTTGTGCTGTTGGTCATAGTTACAAATACTGGCATAAATTTCTGGCAGGTCTATATTATGATATCGCATGCTCAGAAGAGTGAATGACACATAATCAACCCCATGTAAGCAAAAGCTTATGTCAAAACCTCAGAACAGCAATTTTTTTCCCTTGGAAAAAAAATCGCTGTTCCGAAAAAAAAAACCTGTAAAACATTACATAATGTGGGGGGCTTCACCCCCCACACCCCCTACAACCCCACTACTTAAATATACCAACTCCGAGATCGCACTACAATGCCAAAAACAGCAAAATAGCGAAAGCGCCCAAGAGAATTATTTCCCAGGGAAAGAATTCACTGAAAAGCCACTTCACTATTTTGCCTTTTCACTCCTTTCAATTCGACAAAGACACATTCGACAACCTGCATGTGCGACAGCGTAATAAGGAGCCATTTCTGGCATATGTATATGTGTGTATGTTCGTGCATACTTGCAAAAGCCTTCACTGGTATGTGTTAATATTTCAGACAGATTTTGAAAATTCTCACTATTGATGTTTGATCAAAATATTGCAAAGAACTGGAAAATATTTGAGCAAAAGTATGATATTTTTATACAAGCAGATTATTCTGAAAAAGATGCTTACACCAGGGCATTCATTTTGCTAAACCTAGCTGGGTCAGACACCATTGAAAGAGAGCATTCATTTGTGTATGCACCAGCAGTATATGAGGGAGAAGGTGCAAACTCTCATATTGTTGTACAGGCTGAATCAGGGAAAGACCCTGAGTGTTTGAAGCACACGTTCAGGGAATGTATAACCACCAGACAAATATTATATTAGAAAGGCATTTGTTTTACACAAGAGATCAAAAACCAGGGGAAACTTTTGTAGTTTATGTAAGTGAACTGAGAAACAAAGCTAAAACGTGCCAGTTTAGTGACTTAAAAGATGAGTTGATAAAGGACAGGCTTGTGTGTGGTATTAACAGTGTTGCAGTGAGAAAGATTTTGCTTCATGACAGTGAATTAACACTGAGCAAAGTGGTTGAGATTTGTCAAATCCATGAAGTTACAGAGAGACATAAGTATGCTTGCAAGTGATAAGAGCATGTTTCAGCAGGGTCCAGGGCAAATGTGGACAGTATGTAACACATGGTTAACAGAAGCAGGCCTAAGCAAATGGCACCTGCAACCCCTGTAAGTTTTCCTGGGAGTCCCCACAGTTTTCCAACAAGTTTTAAGAAAAGGACATGCTCAGTGCAGTACAAGGGTGAATGAGCAAAACACAAATCTAGCTTTATTGTTAACTGCTGCAATTGTGGTGCCAATTATGAGTCTAAAATAGAACAATGCTTAGAATTTGGTCAGCAATGCCACAAGTGTAAAAAATGGAACCATTTTCAAAAGTTTTGCAAATCAAGTAAACCTCACACACTGTTATAAAGAAGGGTCACTCAAAAAAACAAGTTGATCACATAGAGAGCTGCAATTCTACTTTCTACATATATGGTGTATAAGTAATTGGTGAAAAGCTTGATGCAGTAAACTTGTTGGCAAAGAACAAAGTGCTTTGTACTGTCCAGCTCAATGGTAAATCCACCTAGCTTAAAGTGGACACTGGCTCAGAGTATAATGTTATGTCAGCAGACACATTTGCTAAGGTGAGAATTGGTGAACAACTCAGTGTGGCTAGTTGTGTGAAACTTGTTGCTTATGGAGGTGAAGAAATTCAAACTGAAGGCTCAGTAGTGCTTTCAAGTTATTTGGCCAAGAACTGTTACAGCTTGTTATGCCATGTAGTCCTAAGACCTGTGCAGTCATTACTGGGTCTCAGAGACACTGTGAAAATGAATGTGTTTTCTTTTGTTAAAGAAATTGATCATATAAGCATATATCCTAGATCCAATTTTCCTGAAGCTATTTTCTCAGAGTATGCTGATGTTTTCGATGACAAGTTGGGCAAACTTCCAATTGTGTATTCCATGAAGTTAGACCCAGAGGTCAGTCTGGTAGTCAGACCAGCAAGTTCCGACAGCTATGCAAGATAAAGTCAAAGCTCAGTTGGATAAAATGGTGCACCAAGGTGTAATATGTCCAGTTACAGAACCAGCTGAATGGGTGTCTTCCACGGTAGCAGCCCACAAAAAAGATCAACAAGATCAGAATATGTACTGAGCCAAGAGATTTGAACAAAGCATTAAAGAGACCACATCATCCAATGCGTACAGTTGAGGAAGTCAAAGCCCTAATACCAAATGCCACTGTGCAGTCTTAGATGCAAAAAGTTCATTTTGGCAAGTGATGCATGATCGTAAATCCTCATTACTGACTACTTTCAGTACCCCATTTGGCAGATATAGATTCCTCCAGATGTCATTTGGAATAAATTCTGCAAGTGAAGTCTTACAGCATAAAGTGAAGCAAATTTTTTCAGGTTATCCTTGGGCCATAATAGTAGATGATTTATTGGTTGGAGGCAAAGGGGAAGAAGAACATGACAGAAACCTTAATTAAGTTCAAGACAGAGCATGTGAAGTGAACTTAAAGTTCAATCCTCTGAAGTGCAAATTCAGCCTACCAGAAGTTACATATGTAGTTCATTTATTTACTAGCACTGGCTTGAGACCTTACCTGTCCAAGCAAGCAGCCCTTCTTGAGATGGCAGCACCAGATAATCTTCAAGCTCTACAATATTTTCTTGGTATGGTCAACTATTTAGGCAAGTTTATACCAGACTTCAGTGAGTTGACAGAACCTTTGAGAGAGCTGACACACAAACATGTTATATAGTCTTGGCTGGAACAGCACCAAAAAGCATTTGAAGACCTTAAGCTGAAAATTGCTACCCCACCTACATTAAGATACTATGATGTCAATAAACCAGTAACTCTTTCCTGTGATGCTTCAAATTCGGTCTTGGCACAGCTATTCTTCAAGAAGGCAGACCAGTAGCCTATGCATCTAGAATTCTTACCCAAACTGAAATACAATATGCTCAAATTAAGAGAGAACTTTTGGCAATAGTATTTGCATGTTCAAAGTTTCATGATTATATCTATGGTCAAGCTATTCAGATTGAAACTGATCACCAAATTCTAGTTACTATTCTAATGAAGCCTACACATTCAGCTCCAGTGAGATTACAAAGAGTGATGCTCAAATTACAAAAGTGCAACTTCAATATGGTCTATACAAAAGAGAAACTTCTTTATCTGGCTGTTACCTTATCCAGATCACCCATAAATACAACAGAACAGCTTCATGCAGAGAATTTTGACTTTGTCATCATGGAGGTACTTAATTTTTCTACCACGAAACTTGATGAGCTGAGAAATCATATAAAGACTGATCTAATTTTGCAAAAGCTCAATCACAACATTAATGTCGGATGGCCATCAAAGCAATCTAGTGTACCACCTGAAGTGCAAACTTATTTTCCTTACAGAGATGATATGTTGATGGAAGATGGCATTATTTTCAAAGGTCCTAAAATTGTTGTTCCTGCTTCCTTACAACATGAAAATATCCAGATTTTGCATTGTGGTCACCTAGGTTTGGTCTTCTCTAGTAAAAGACATTGATAAAGTACTTTCTTCTTGTTCAGTATGCAATAGTACTAAACCACATTTGCAAAAAGAACCACTTCACCTAAGTCAAGTTCCTGAACTACCTTGGTCAACAGTAGCCACTAATATATTCGAATGGAACAATCAGCATGACTTAATGCTGGCAGACTCTTATTCGAACTGGTATGAGATTGATTTACTACTTAATGTCCACTGCTGTCACCAAGATGAAATGTCATTTCTCAGTCCAAGGTAGTCCACACAGTTATTTCTGACAATGGTATTCAATTTACTAGTCAGTTGTTTCAGAAATTTGCAAAAGAATGGGACTTTGTCCATGTTACTAGTAGTCCAGAATATCCACAGCTGAATGGACTAGCTGAACATGCAGGACAGAGTGCAAAGCAATTATGATGTCTTTTTGAATTTACTTAATCTCAGAAACATACCCCGTGATGATATACTTGGCTCGCCTGCTCAGAGACTTCTGTCTAGGCAAACCAGAACAACACTGCCTATTAGTTTGAGTTTGTGGAGTCCTACAGCTAAGAACAACATGACAATTAGAGCCCAAATTATTTAGAAAGCGTTCTTTCCAGAGGTCCAGTTATGATAAACCGAGCAGATTTTTTTGTCCATTGAAAGAAGGAAAGAGTGAGAATACAAATGCCAAAAGGTTTCGAACCGATTGGTCAAGTAACAGGTACTGTATATATACCAAGCCAAGATCCTACTTCGTAGAATCTGAGGGTATGGAGTACAGGAGAAATTGCAGACATCTTCCTGTACTAGAATCAATATTGCAGCATTGTTCCTGTGATACAGACTCTAGATCTCAGAGCAATTCAGATAATGTTCTTGTTGCAGAACATGTCTTAACTCTTCTACTTCCATTCCTGTTGATCTTCCTGATGTCCCTAAAATTGAACATTCAGCAGAGACAGTCCTTGTTGCTAGACCTGATTTCTATGTCACATTATTTGGTGGTATCTCCAGACCTAGTGTGAAATTCACAGCAACCTGGACATAATTGTGTATATGTATTTAGTTCTGTATAATTGCATGATAAAGAATTATTTGTATTGATTGCATGTGAATTAATGTCATCAACACTGCATGCCTTATTTCTCAAAGAGGGAAGATGTAGAATAGTGTGTGTGTTGTACCTTTAAGAAGCATTTCAAGGACAGCAAAACAGCCAGCATGTGCTAGCTTCAGTGTCATTTTGTGAGTGCAGCCAGACAGTGAGCATGTATGAGTGTAATAGCTAGTTTGTTTATAAGCTTATCTAAGTTAAAGTTATTAAGCCTCAATCCTGATGTGTTTGTACATAATAAAGCTGCTTGAACAGAACCCACAAAAACTCATCTATTTTATCCCGACTAGACGAGTGACAATGGCCATGGTCTTTCAACCAAAATATACCATATGCAAGTATTTAATAATACACACACTCTCTTGCAAACACAGACATTTACATATATACACACACAGATATAGAAGCAAAAAGACAGTGGCTCACTCATATAGAAAAACTCACACGTACGTACACACACACACACACACACACACACACACACACACACACACACACACACACACACACACACACACACACCAGTAACTTTGCTGTTGGTATAATTTATGTATTCCTTTATTTATTCAGAATAAAACACTCAAGGATACTCTGTCATTTAAGTGACTATAACCACTGGATACAAATAGTGACAGTCAAAGATGCAAAGGTACAGATACATGGGTGACCTACCACATACCCAGTCACAGAAACGTATCTAGCAATTAGTGCCACTTTATTGACCCATTACTTAGATGTTTCATTCTGATTCACTGAAGGAAGAAATGCATATATTGTACCAACAGTGAAGTCACTGCTGTCAGTCGCATATAGTCCAAAGCATTACATCTCCATAGCCCCCTCCTCACACATAGACATACTATGTTCTTAGCTATCCTTGACTTTGCTAAATTTCCCTGACTTTTTTCTCATATTGTTGTCTGTTCTTTAGATATTTTTTCACATGAGGACTGCAGTCCTTGAGTAATCATTAACAGTTTGTGTTTTACACTTCATAAAATTCATGCTATTGCAAAATGTGTTTTTTATCACATTTCAGAGTATATAATAATATTTAAAATCTGCCTGATTTTGGAACTTTGTGTCCATTTTTTTGATCCCTGATTCTTGAACCAAGACATTGTCAGATGGTTATGTACACACTATACCTCTCAAGTGTCCAGATTTTTGCCACATAGTTTTGGTCTTTTCCTCATAAAATCTATGTTTGCTGGCAAACTACTGAAGGCTGAGTCTCTAAATAATTAAACCAAATAAATGAAATCCAAATGAAATAAGTCACCGCTCAGCCGAATAAGATGCAAAGATACACACTTTTGCTTTTCGTCCTGCTCCAATTGCAAAACTTCCTCAGACAAGTTAATCACAAACTGCAATGCCCTTAAATACTTGCTAAACAAGCAATCAAATCTGTTGATTAAAAAAGCTGCAAGGTAATGTATCCAAGAACAGTTTGCCACTTCTATAAAGTTGTGTAAAAACTTGTATATATCAACATATAAATAAAAGCATGTATATAGGAACTCCAGCATATAAAAACCTGTAAACTATTTACACTTCTTCTACTGAACTACTACTTTAATATGTGTAAATACTTTCGTTCTAAGAAAAAGTTAAAAATAAGAATAGCATTAAAATTAAAATTATTTTACAACTAAAATTCTCTACCACGTTTTGATTTAACCAGTAGGAAATATGAATTGTACTACAGACCATAATACAAACTATCTAATGAGGCTCTTGAGTCTCAAAATACATTTAATCGATAAGTAGTCATTAAGACCAAGAAAGTTACTTGCATCTAAATGTAACTGCCAAACTAATTCTAATTTTTCTAGTAATAATGAAGATGGACCTCCCCTTACATTAACCGGCACCATGTCTAGCCCTTTAAAACTAAACTCATGTTCAGGGTAGGTGTCTATGTATTTGGCCAGGGCATTTTCACATTTATTTTTGTTGATGCAATACTGATGCTCATATACACGTTCCCTCAGCTTCCTGTCGGTTTTCCCGACATAGAAAGCTGGACAATGGTTGCACTTGGCTACATAAACTACCCCTTTGGTTTGACAATCAATTTTGTGGTTAATGTTGAATTTAGTGTTCCCCACAACAAAAGAAGACCCTGTGGTCATGAATTTACAAAATCTTCTCATATTGCATTTAAACATGCCTTTTCTAATCTTAAAAGGGTTATTATCTCCTTCTAAAATGCCCTTTAGATTCATCCCCCTTCTAAATACAATTCTTGGTTGGTCTGTAAGTCTTCCTCTTATTGAGTTCTCATTAATAAGGAAACACCAGTTTTTTAATATTATAGATCTGATGCTGCCAACATCGACACTAAAAGTACAAATAAAATTGTGTTCAACTGGTGAATTTTCCAAGGTAGATACCAAAGGTGGATGGGTCTGCTCTTGACTCAGAATTGGTACATACCAGCCAGTGTCTCTCTTGGATTGGACTTCGAATGTCACTTCAAGTACCAACCCAGAGGGGATACCCCCTTTTGATAAACATATCTTTTAATAAGTCACATTCCAACAAGAAGTCATCTTTTTTAGAGACCATTCGTGCGGCTCTAACAAGTTGCCCTTTCACGACTGATTTCTTCTGTGACAGGGGATGACAACTTGAATAGTGGAGAAAGGCATTAGAGTAAGTCTCCTTCCTGAAAATTCTGGAGATATAACAGGCTTTGTCATGATCTTTTGAAAGTTCCACATCCAGGTATGCTGTCTTCTCAGTGCAAAAAGAAAATCTAAACTGTAGGAATGTAGTGGTGGAATTTAAATATTACAACAAGTCTGTTGCCTGGGTAGAGTCTCCTTCAAATAAGATGAATATGTCATCCAAAAATCTTGTGTAAAAGTGAACGCTTTTGGACGTGCCAATACTATCATTCTATAGGAAATGGTTCTCCCAGTATGCCATTACTAGGTTGGCGAAGCTGGCCTCGCAAGGCGATCCCATCGCTACGCCAACCTTTTGGAGATAGAATCTGTTGTCAAAAGTCACAAAGTTGCAAGATAAAACAATATTGAGCAAGTCAAGATATGTTTATCAAAAGGGGGTATCCCCCCCAGGCTGGTACTTGAAGTGACATTCGAAGTCCAATCCAAGAGAGACACTGGCTGGTATGCACCAATTTTGAGTCAAGAGCAGACCCATCCACCTTCGGTATCTACCTTGGAAAATTCACCAGTTGAACACAATTTTATTTGTACTTTTAGTGCCGATGCTGGCAGCATCAGATCTATAATATTAAAAAACTGGCGTTTTCTTATTAATGAGAACTCAATAAGCGGAAATCTTACAGAACAACCAAGAATTGTGTTTAGAAGGGGGATGAATTTAAAGGGCATTTTAGAAGGAGATAATAACCCTTTTAAGATTAGAAAAGGCATGTTTAAATGCAATATGTGCAGATTTTGTAAATTCATGACCACAGGGTCTTCTTTTGTTGTGGGGAACACTAACCACAAAATTGATTGTCAAACCAAAGGGGTAGTTTATTTAGCCAAGTGCAACCACTGTCCAGCTTTCTATGTCGGGAAAACCGACAGGAAGCTGAGGGAACATGTATATGAGCATCAGTATTGCATCAACAAAAATAAATGTGAAAATGCTTTGGCCAAACACATAGACACCTACCCTGAACATGAGTTCAGTTTTAAAGGGCTAGACATGGTACCGGTTAATGTAAGGGGAGGTCCATCTTCATTATTACTAGAAAAATTAGAATTAGTTTGGCAATTACGTTTAGATGCAAGCAACTTTCCTGGTCTTAATGACTACTTATCGATTAAATGTATTTTGAGGCTCAAGAGCCTCATTAGATAGTTTGTATTACGGTCTGTAGTACAATTCCTATTTCCTATTGGGTAAATCAAAACGTGGTAGAGAATTTTAGTTGTAAAATAATTTTAATTTTAATGCTATTCTTATTTTTAACTTTTACTTAGAAATAAGGTATTTACACATATTAAAGTAGTAGTTCAGTAGAAGAAGTGTAAATAGTTTACAGGTTTTTATATGCTGGAGTTTCTTTATACATGGTTTTATTTATATGTTGGTATATACAAGTTTTTACACAACTTTATAGAAGTGGCAAACTGTTCTTGGATACATTACCTTGCAGCTTTTTTTAATCAACAGATTTGATTGCTTGTTTAGCAAGTATTTAAGGGCATTGCAGTTTGTGATTAACTTGTCTGAGGAAGTTTTGCAATTGGAGCAGGACGAAAAGCAGACGTGTGTTGCTTTACAATAAATCTTTGCATCTTGTTCGGCTGAGCGGTGACTTATTTCGTTTGGATTTCATTTATTTGGTTTGAGCGTACTTGAAGCTTTGTTTTTTACAACAGTTTGTCTCTAAATAATTAAATACATTTAAGTTTCAAACTTTATATCCTTCAAAAAATGCATGCTAACATGACTCCTGTTATTCTAGCAACTTTCTAAGTTTATAAGAGCAATATTTAAAACTGGCTCCTTTTCTGGGCCTTTGTCCCCCATTAATTAATGCTTGTGCTAAGAGGTTGAGAGCTATGACACCCAAAACACACACACATTCACCATTGTCATGCCTTTCAACTGCCCAGAATTTTGCAGAATACCCAGATTTGTGCCTCATATTGTTTGTCTGTTCCTCATAAAATATATAGTTTTCTGGCAAATCACAGAGGAATGAAATAAGATAATGACAGAAATTTGAGTTTCAGATATAATTTCCTTCAGAACATGTATGGTAACACTAACCCTGTTATTCTAGCAACGTTCTAAGTTTATAAGAATATCTAAAAATTGTCCCTATTTTTCTGGCTTTATCACCATATTATGTTTGGCTATTGGCTTTGTCCAGAATTCTTACTCATAGGTTCATAGGTTTATACTAGGCTATCTGCCCTGGGGCAATTATAAGCCTAGCCCGATTCTGTATGGCTTACGCCACCCCTTGATTTGAGTATACTGTGCCATTTTTAAGGTTTAGTTTACTGTGCCTCTGTCTAATAGTGACACGGGAGTAATCCCTGGGACAAACCTACGATCCCCCATCCACTTATCGAGATTCTTCTTGAAGAGATTCAGTGAGGTGCTCTGCCTCACATGAACTGGAATTCTATTCCAGAGCAAAGGGAGCCTCTGGGTTATGAACCTGTCCCTCCGGCAAGTTCTATTTATTTCTGTGCTGAGGTTCAAGTCCCTCGAGCGTGTGGCTCTAAGGGATTTAGATTTACTGAGGTGGAGCATGTCCATTAATTTTGGATTTGACGTAGCTTTGTATGTCAGGCATAGATCGCCTCGAAGTAGGCGGTATGCAACTGAGTAGAGCTGGAGTTTTTTTAACCGAGCAGCATATGGCATCTGTTTGAGACCCTTGATCCTCTTGGTGATATACTTTTGGGGTCTTTCTAATTGCTGCAGGTGTCGGGTAAGGTACATCCCAAAAGGGGCATTGTATTCTATGATGGGCCTGATGAGGGATGAATAAAGGGGCACGATTACCTCTCTTGATCTAGATGTGAAACCCTTTGTGATGAGGTGGGCTATGTAGAAGGTCTTTCTAACCACTTTGGCAATGTGGTTTTCAAAGGAGAGATTGCTATTAACTTGGGTCCCCAGGTCCCTAATAACTTTCTCTGTACTTAATGGGTTTCCGCCTATGTGGTAATTTGTGGGCACATTGTTTTTTCCAAAGGGTATGACTATACATTTTTTGGCATTTAGCTTTAAACCATGGTGCTGGCACCAGTTATCTGTCTCTGTGAGACCTTTTTGAAGGATGTTTGTGTCAGCTGGAGAGTTGATTATGGCACCCAGTTTGCAATCGTCTGCGAACTTGGTGAGCCATAGTCCTCCCACGTTTGCCTGTACCTCGGAAAAGTATATACTGAACAAGAGTGGTCCCAGGACAGAACCCTGTGGGATGCCACTTGTGACCGGTTTCGAGTCTGACATGGCTCCAGGAACTCTCACTCTGTGGGTTCTGTCTTTGAGCCAGTTTGCGACCCATCTTGTGACATAGGGGTTTATATTTAAGCTGGATAGCTTATCTATGATGCCCGAGTGGGGTATTGTGTCAAATGCCTTTGCAAGGTCCAGATAGGCTGTGTGGACTACCTTCCCTTCATCTATGGCTTTGGTGACTGTTTAAAAGAAGTCAACCAGGTTCAAAAGGCAGGATCTGCCCTTGACAAAGCCGAACTGGGTAGGATCTAGTGTCTGTAGGTCCCCAATGTCTTTGTTTATGAGCTCTATGATGATCCTCTCCATAGCCTTGCAGACTAAGCTAGTCAGACTTATGGGGCGATAGTTTCCAGGGTCCGTAGAGGCTCCACCTTTGTGGAGTGGGACCACTGTTGCTGTACGCCATTCTGTGGGCACATATCCTGTAGTGAGGCTGAGATTGTATAGCTGTTTTATTTGAGGGATTAGTTCCTCTTGTAGTTCATGTAGGACGCAACCTGGGACACCATCTGGTCCCATGGAAGCAGTGTTTTTTGCTTTGGAGAGGGCAGCCTTCACCTGAGCATCTGAGATGTTTGGGAGGCAGCCCTCTGCCGGGATAGATACTTGCTCTTTTGGGGGGGGGGTGGAGAAGTTTGCACTGAACCTGTCTGCCAGGATATTGGCGATGTCTGTGGGTTCAGTGTATTTTTTGTCGTTTAGAATCAACTCAGAACAAGTCTGGGAGTTGCATCCCAGGTTTCTAACATAACTGAAAAAAGCCTTATGATTGTCTTTGGTGTCCTGTGCAATTTTTCTCTCGAAGCTGGCCTTGGAGGATTTTATGAGGGATCGTAATTTTTGCTAGTACTGATCAGAGATGCCTTCCCTATTAGGGATTTTGCTCTATCATGTAGTAGCTTTCTCCTTCTGTTGTACAGTTTATTTATGGCAGGGGTCCACCAGACTGGATGCCTGCCTTTGGATGATTGGGTCTTGGTTTTGTTTGGGATAGCATGATCCATGCATTCCTGGAGATGTCCGTAGAATGCATTTATATAGGATTCTGCAGTTTGGGCTGTAGTTTCCACTGGCCCTGGGGCCTTGAAGGATTCCACTTCAGTTTTGAGAAGTGAGAAGTTCGCTTTTGAGAAGTTTTTCACTGTGGTTTTCTGGGCTGGGGGTGGGGTCGGGATGTGGACATCCAGTGAAATTAATTTATGGTCTGATCTTACCAATGAGGGATATACTTCTGGTGTGGAGCATAGAATCCCCATGTTGGTAATGATCAGGTCTAGTATGTTGTCCCCTCTTGTGGGAGTGGTGACTAGTTGTTCCATAGCATTTGAGTTTATAATTTCCAGGAATCTTTGGGCTAAGGTGCTGGGGCTTGAGTAGTGCTCCCAGTCAATGTTTGGGTAGTTGAAGTCGCCCAATATAATGGTGTTCAGAGAGATCTTCATGTTCTCCAATGTTTTCAGGAAAGCTGAATGGGATTCCTGACTTTGAGAGGGTGGTCTGTAGGATGCTATAAACTGAAAAGCAGTCTTGCCCACTGTTAGTTGCACATGGATGGTCTCCGATACTTCGTGCAATGCCACTAACCTGGACGTGTGGATATCCTTGATAAATATGGAAACTCCCCCTCCTTTTATGGTTCGGTCCGGGTTTTGGGGCTGAAAAGCATGATACGAGGTATAGCCTGGTAGTGCTGGGGTGCTCTCTGGAGCCTTGAACCAGGTTTCTGTCACTGCACAGATATCGATGTTCTCCATACTGAGGAGAGCTTCGAGTGCATGCATCTTGAGGTTAAGACTTCTGGCGTTTAGCAGCATTACCCTTAGTTTCTTGTTCCTTGTGCTGTCTATGGGGGTGGGTTTGACTTTTGAGCCTTGCCTAAAAAAGGCACTATGGGGGTGGCAAGAGCCTTTGCCAATATCTGAAAGCCCAGTGGTGACAGGTGCAAGCCGTCCCTAGTGAAGCAACGTGGCTTGTCGAGCATGTCATCCCAGGCTGACAGACACTGGATCCCCTTTGAATGACACCAAAATTTTAGCCAATTGTTAAAATCGATCATTTTGTCTTTGTACTGTGGCATCATTCTAGGTGAAGGTAACATGCTGCTCAAGGTCAGGGTCATACCAGCCTGGGCTACATGATCAGAGAGCTCCTCTATGTCTCTTTTCATGTAGTCCAGGGAGGTACGTCTCAGGTCATTCACACCAGCATGTACAATGACTGAGTCATATTTGTATTTGCTTTGGAGTGACCTGAGTGCTTGCGTTATGTGTCGGATCCTAGCACCCGACAGGCAGCTCACCGTGACCTTCTCTTTATTCAGCCTGGTGAGCGGGACGTCAGTGTGTCTGACAATAGAGTCACCTATAACAAGAGTATCAGGTGTGTTATTCAGCCTTAAGGGCTGTGGCTGCTTGGCACACTGACTTTGTGGGTTATGTGTTGTGTGTGTTTTGTTTTGAGGTAGCGTTTGCTTGGATGTCTGCTTTGGAGGTCTCTGTTGCTTAGGTAGATTTTTAATTAGAGCCTCCGAGTATGTTTTTGTGTATTTATGTGTTTGGTTCGCTGATGTGGTGGGACTATGTGATACTGGAATTGTGTTGTGTGAGGTTACCTTCTCCTCCTGACTGGTTACACCAGTTTTGAGATGAGAGAGCTCAGCCTCCAGTTTGGCTAAATAGTTGCATCTCTCACATATATTTGAACCTGTTTGGAGGAGGAGAGGGTTGTCCATGTACATGAGACAGTTGTAACATTGCCTCAAAATTCCCAGATTCACCAGCTGGACTGGAGAGGAAACCATTGACTGACCTTTGGACATTCCTAGAGTAACAGGGAAACTCAATTTAAGACGGACCAATAGAGGACAGGGTAATCGTAGAGAGTATAAGAGTAAGTAGTGCTTATGGTTTAATAGTGCTAACTTGTAGGATTACTTAATTGGACCAGTGAAGGGCCTTAGAATGAGAATATGGTGTACAATTTTTGATGCAAAAACTCAAGTCAGTTATTTTTGCATTTAATTTTGCTGTTCAAAACTGCATTTTGAAAAATGTCTTAAAGCTGGAATCTCCTACCATGACATCATGAAAGACTGAACTCACAGTGGGTCACTACCTAAATTACTGTATAAGCTACTATATCTCCATGTTAAGTGCAGGAATAGGAGTCATACATCCTAGTAAGACTAAAGGCCAGATCCTGAAACATGGGTGTAACAATGGATTCCTAAACATGGATGTAATGAGGGTGCACAGTATCTATCATTTTGCTTTCACAGCATTGAATAACAAAATGCAGCCCACCACAATGGTGACATCATCTCAAGGGACAGGATCTGCCAAATATAATTCCTTCGGTGCTGACGATATGAATTCATTGGGAAAAAACAGTCTATTAAATTCAATGAGAAATCATGACACCAATGTAAAATAATGAAAATCAAAGTATTTTGGAGCTCTCATTGGCTCCCATCCTCAGGAACAGTTACTTGATTGGTCCGAATATTGCAATGGCGATTGGCTGCAATTGCGGTATACAATCTAATCAAAAACTGTGCAGCACAGCCAACACTATTCAATGTGGAATAGTGGAGTAGCTTTTTTGATTGGTTTTTATACCGGTATTCTAACTGGCAGTAATTGCTGTATAAAAACCAATCAAAAGCCGTGTAGTGGAGCCAAAGCTGTTCAGTGTGGAAGAGCGGAATAGTGGGTTAATTTATAGTCGAATGCAGAGTATTCTGCATAATCGGGAGCACATGGCTGCTCAGAGGAGCCCTCACTAACTACTAGACCCAGGAAGAGGCTTGATAGTAATGACCCCAGACTGGAACACCATAGAATCACACTCTGAGACCAAGGGCATTCTCCCTCTCACTGTGGATACCCCACAATAACCAGGTATAGATGTTCTAGCCACTTGGCCTGCATTTAACACAATTTCTGTAATTTGCAGTACAGGGGAAACTGTTATCCCAGGGCCCCACTCCATATTGTTGTATTCATTATACCATGGCACAGTTTGCCTACACTGTTATCCCAGGGCCTGCTCCATACTGCTGTATTCTTTATACCACAGGCTCAATTTGTCTACACTGTTACCCCAGGGCCCCATTCCACATTGCTGTATTCTTTATACCACAGGCACAGTTTGCATACACTGTTCATAGGTTCATAAGTTCATAGGTAGGTACTAGGCTATCGGTCCAAGGGCCTAAGTAAGCCTAGCCAACAAAGTTCCCTGGCCTACACCAACCCAAGAAAGTTAATTTTCTGTGCCCCTGTTGAGCAGAGCCACAAAATTGATCCCCGGGGTGTATTTCCTATTTCCTATCCACTCATCAAGATTTTTCTTGAAGAGTGTTAATGAGGAACTTTGCTTAACATAGATGGGTAGCTTGTTCCAGAGTATGGGAAGTCTCTGGGACAGAAATCTATCCCTCCAGCAAGTCCTGTTTATTGTGGTGACAAGGTTTAGGTCCCTAGAACGTGTAGCTCAGAGGGATTGGGATTTCTTTAGGTGTAGCATGTCCAACAGCTCTGGATTTGACTTAGCTTTATATGTTAGGCAGAGATCACCTCGGAGTAGGTGACATGCTACAGAGTAAAGCTGGAGTTTTTTGAGGTGATCAGTGTAGGGCATCTGCTTGAGGCCAGTAATTCTCTTTGTGAGGTACTTCTGTGGCCTTTCCAGTTGTTGTAGATGTCTTGTGAGGTACATACCAAAAGGGGCGTTGTACTCTATAATGGGTCTAATGAGTGTCGAGTAGAGGAGAACAATGACCTCTTTTTTCCTAGATGAGAACCCTTTTGTGATGAGGTGTGCTATGTAGAAGGATTTCCTGACTACTGTGGCAATGTGATTATCAAAGGAAAGACTACTGTCCACCTGGGTCCCAAGGTCTCTTATCACACATTCGGTATTAAGAAGACTGCTGCCTGTGTGGTAGTTCATGGGTACAGAGTTTTTACCACAGGGGATAACAATGCACTTTTTAGCATTGAGCTTGAGGCCATGGCTCTGACACCAGGCATCTGTCTCAGTGAGGCCCTTCTGTAGGATGTCCACATCATTTGGGGACTTGACTATAGCTGCTAGATTGCAGTCATCTGTGAACTTCATTAGCCAGAGGCCTTCTGTGTTAGCCTGTACTTCAGAGAAGTAGATACCAAACAGGAGAGGTCCCAGGACTGAACCCTGTGGTATTCCACTTGTCACTGGTTTGAAGTCAGATTTGGAGTCTGCAACTTTTACATTGTGGGTTCTGTCAGTGAGCCATTTGGCAAACCATCTTGTGACATAGGTATTTATACCTAGTTTAGTGAGTTTAGCTATAATTCCAGAATGGGGGATGGTGTCGAAAGCCTTGACTAGGTCAAGATAGGCTGTGTGAACCACCTTACCCTCGTCTACGGCTTTGGTGACTGCCTCAAAGAAGTCGACCAGGTTCAGGAGGCAAGATCTGCCTTTCACAAACCCAAACTGGGTGAGGTCCAGAGTTTGGAGGTTACCAATGTCTTTGTTTATGAATTCCTTGATGATACATTCCATGGCCTTGCAGACGAGGCTCGTCAGACTAATAGGGCGATAGTTCCCAGGATCAGTGGTGACTCCCCCTTTGTGGAGTGGGATAACTGTTGCTGTGCGCCATTCAGTGGGCACAAAGCCTGACATGAGGCTATGATTGAACATGGTGCTTAGGTGGGGAGCCAGTTCATTCTGAAGTCCATGTAAAGCGCAGCCTGGGATGTTGTCCAGTCCCATGGATGCTGTGTTTTTGGCTTTAGAGAGTGCTGCTTTCACCTGTGAAGTTGTGATTACAGGGACTCTGCATTCTTCCTGTATAGATATGGGCCCTTTAGAGGGTGAGAGGGGGGGTAAAGTTAGCACTGAACCTATCTGCCAGGATGTTGGCAATATCAGTTGGTTCTGTAATTTTTGTGCCATTGTGCTGTAACTCAGAGCAGATCTGGGGTTGCCATTGAGATTCTTGACATAGCTATAGAATGCTTTGTGGTTGTCCTTAGAATCAGTGCCAATCTTGTTTTCATAGCTAGCTTTGGAGGATCTTATAAGGGATCTCAGCTTCTTGCTGAGGCTGACCATTTTACTCTCTTTTGCAATAATTTCTTCCTTCTGTTGTAGAGTTTGTTTATGACAGTGGACCACCAGACTGGCTTCCTTTTTTTGGAGGATAGCGTCTTGGTTCTGTTTGGGATAGCATGATCCATGCACTCGTGTAAGTGCTTATAGAGTGCATTTGTGTAGGATTCAGCAGTCGTAACTGTATTGTCCATCTGCATGTTATCCCAGGGCCCCACTCCATATTGCTATATTTTTATACCACAGGCACAGTTTGCCTGTACTATTATCCCAGAACCCCACTCCCTACTGCTGCATTATTTATACCACCGGCACAGGTTATCTATACTGTTACCCCAGATCCCTACTCCACACTGCTGTATTATTTATACCACAGGCACAGTTTACCTATTGTCAAAGAAAATCTGAGATATTTATTTTTATTAAAGGTTTTGTATAGTCAGCAGTTCAACACTTGGTGGATTTTTATTTCATGGGCACAAAAAACTACACAAAAGGTAACCTTTTCTGAGGTCTCAAACTGTACTTACATTTTTTCTCCTACTTGTGCATATCAATGAGCACTGTAAATATGAGTATTGTAACTTGTTTTCACTGTAAACTATTTCTCCGGATGTGTGTATTTTTCAAACAATGGGAGTCACCTAGCATGGCTCTAAGTGACTACCTCCCCTGCACATATAAAAAGGTCATCAGGAAAAAGAATGGAGACTGATTACATTAGTCACGTAATCTTTTTCCCACAAGGGAAGACTAGTGTTTGATAACGTATTTCAGGAGATATAAGCCCTGTAAAAGTGGACACAGCCTCCCATATTACAGGTTCAACAAGCATTGATACGGACAAGCCAGAGTAGAAAAAGTTCTGTAATAAAGCTTTTATAAGTTGCTTTAAGGAATATGAGCCCCACAACGGCAGGCACATCCTCTCATACTACATTTGATAGAAAATGGACTAATGAAGTCTCTTGATAACCTGGTAAAAGGAGGCATTTTCAATGATCAGACTGTAAACCATCTACCAACCACTCTATTAGATGGACCTGATCAGGTGAAAGTGTTTTCTTAAACATAGTTCATGGTGTGTCATTATTTTTGTTTTTTTTTTAAATAAAAAAAAAACTTTTTTACTAAGAATGCGGTTCCACAGGCTGCTGAGCTGGTAAACCCTCGCAGGTTTTTCAGGAATATTCAAATAAGGGACTAACCTCTAACCTTTAGGATTCATCCTTGTTTTTCCATCTCACAGATTTTCCTCCAATCAGCTTCCCCGGACCCTCACACCACTGTGTGTAACTGGCATTAAATAACTGACCTGTTGAATGTAATGCATTAGAACTAGAACACTCATCCATGTACCTGCTTAACTGAATAAACCACTATACCAGCATAGATGCAGCTGTACCCTGTAGGAACAAGTGTAGGGCAAACCCCAGAAAAAAACCCACATGCTGGAACCATGATATCAACAAGTTTTACAATAAAAGGAAAAGAATTTTGACCAAAAGTTAGAAGAGTTAATTCTCAGTGTTACAGCCCTTGTCAGTGAAATAAACAAACCACTCAGGAGCTCAATAAAATCCACTATAGCCAAGTCTGAGGCTAAAATAGCTATCCAAGCGAAAGACTACACTGTTACCCCAGGGCCCCACTCCATACTGCTGTTTTCAGGCATTTTTTATTTATGTTCGTAATCTCAAAAGCACAATGCAGCAATGCCCTGAGCTGATTGTGAATAATGTCACCTACATTGAGGCTGAAGGTATAATGAACCTATGGGCCAATAAGTTTAGCTTTAACTTTACCTCTCTCTCCCCTTTGGCTGTCCCTCAGGATACAACTGAAACTGGATCACCTCCAGCTATCACACAAGACCAAGTCCTGGAAGTGCTATTAAAAGCTAAAAATTCTGCAGTGATGAGCCTTGACAATATCTCTGGATGCATCTTAAACACCATGAAGCATGAGTTAGCCACACTCCTAACAACACTTTTCAATCTCAGCCTCCATGCAGGTTTTGTACAAAACAAATGGAGAACAGCTACTGTCCTGCATAAGAGAGGACCTTCCACTGACCCAGACAAATACAGACCCAAGTCTAACCAGCCACATATGCAAAGCCATAGAAAGACTTTTATCATGGAATTGATATGCAAAGCCATAGAAAGACTTTTATCATGGAATTAATCAGTCAAGACATAGGGAACCTCCAAACACTGAACCTGTCTCACTTTGGATTCATGAAGAGAAGGTCATGCTTACTCAGCCTGGTGGACTTTTCTGAAAAGGTCACCAAAGCAATGGATGAAGACAAAAAGGTACGTACCACATATTTTGACCTGCCCAAAGCCTTTGACACAATTCCCCACTCAGGCATAGTAGAAAAGTTAAATAAACTGGGAATAAACCCCTATGTCATCCACTGGATTGCCAACTGGCTCACATATAGGACTCAGGAAATCAAAATAGGGGAAATTACCTCCACACAGTGATCAGACAACAGTGGAGTCCCCAGGGTTCTGTGCTGGAACCTCTTCTGCCTGGCATCTACTTTTCTGAAGTAAAAACTAATACCAAAAGGCTCTGGCTGACTACATTTACAGATGACTGTAAGCTGAGAGCAGTCACTGAATTCCCAAATGACTTAGCCATCCTGCAGAAAGGTTTGTCTAAAATAAATAACTAGTGCCAAAATCATAGACTGAAACTAAATGCCAAAAAATGTGTTACTGTATCCTCTGGGAAATCACCTATCCCATGGAACTACCACATTGACATTACACCCCTAAGAGTTGACCCAGTTGTTTGGGATTTGGGAACCTATGTGGATAGTGACCTAACTTTTGACTAACATCTGTCTATTGTTGTAAGAAAGTCCTTCTATACTGAATAGCTTATAGAGAATGGGATTGTGTTTAGATCCAAGGATGTCACTGCCCCCCTTTATTAAGCACTCATTAAGCCAATCATTGTATATAATGCCCCCTTGGCCTGCATCTGTCCAGTGACATGCAACAACTGTAATGTCCACAGATATACCTTACTAAAAGGATACAAGGCCAACAACATGTTATACATGGACTACTCAGATCCCTGTCACTTTACTTGGTATCCTACACACTGCTAAGAGGTGACCTGTGTCTGACATACAAGGCATCCTCTGACCCATTACTGATGGATTTACTGCACATCAGCAAGTCAAGTGGAATCAGAAATACTCAGTATATGGATCTAAACCTCTTCTGCAGTATAAACAGAATAGTTTGGAGGGATAGGTATATCTCACAGAGGATACTGCTCCTGTAGAACAGACACCCCATTTACATAAAACAAAGGTCATCCATGACCATTTCCAAATGCAACTTAGATCTATAGATAGGAAACAGAAAATTTACCAAGGAGTGCCCCTGTACACAATGGACACATAAAGCCCCTTAATGCTTTATCCCATGCATGGGCCCCCTCAAATTATCTGTGGTATGATCCAATTATTTCATTAGGGTTAAGATACAATTATTGACCATGGGATGGGTAAGGCCAAACTATAACAAAATGGGATAGGCTATTTCAAACTCAGAAATGTAAATTAGCTAGACTTAAAATAGCCTGCAAGGACAGTTAGCCTAATACTTACCTATGAGAGAGAGAGAGAGAGAGAGAGAGAGAGAGAGAGAGAGACAGAGAGGCCATACAAAAGAGGAATACCATTTGGCCTTACAGAAAATAAATATGACATTGACAGCACAGTTGTGTGGTTACAGATCCTAGAAACTCATTATTAATAGTAAATTTTTTGTGTGTGTGTGTTTGTGTGTGTGTGTGTGAGATAGACAGAGAGAGAGAGAGAGAAAGGACATAAATAAGAGGAAAGCTATTTGACCTTTACAGAAAATAAATATAACATTTGCTGTCGCAGCTTACTGAATAACACAGATGGTAACAGTTATATGTGTTAGTAATTAGCATTATTTTTCTGCACAGACATTTATTGTTAGTGTATGTGATACTGCACAAACACTTGCTGCAGAAAGAAAGGAAATTTGTATGTAAGCTGTACCTAGTGAGTAGTATTAAGTAACCCTAATTCTGAAATAATGATTATTCCAGTGTTCTACTTTTAATGTGTGTAACATCTTATCTACTTTCTTAATCAGAAATTATTTAAGGCATTTAATGTCTCACTGTTGTTACTAGGTAACAGGTGGCTTAAAGACTGCTTTAGTTTTAAAAACATTCAATAAAACACCACAAGACAAGGGGATAGATAAGGTGAGAAAAATTCTGGAATATACTTAATCATGGGGTCAGACAATGTAGAAGACAGTTTAACTTGTGACTGAAATATTTTACAGACCTGGTCTGGCACATAACAATACATAGTGGTGCAATTCAGAAGAAAAGCTAATATTCAGTAGAGTGCAACGTATAATGTTTATTATACTTAGGTAAATTATAGGCCTACAGAGGGCCAGATAAGAACTAAAAGCAAATTATATCCTTTGATCATACAAACTACTAACTTTTTTGCATAAAGCATAAATCCTGTGACACCATAGACATCATTTGCCTGGTAAATGCAGATTCTGTTTATTTTACATATGTACAAAGAAATGTAAATTTGACTGAGGGACTGCAGCAAGTTTATATCTTCAGAGTAAACACATTGTTTCAAATAAATGAGTAGTATTTAGTGCTTGAAACTATAATGTGTTAATGCATGGGCAGTCCTCTGCAGGAATGCTGAAGTTCAGTCTAGCAAAGATAACATGGCTATTAGGCTGGCTTTAGAAATAACTTTGTGGAGTACACATGATAGGATAAAAATGATTTGCAAACTCTACAAAGCTCCATTCACAAAGCACAGCTAACAAAGGACTTGTTATTTATGCATCATGTGAAAGTAGTGAAAAATATGTCACCCTTACCGGTGGTGTAATTCACAAACAGCTGCAGTGGTGCTGATGCCACGATGTGACGCTGCTGCACCCATGAAGGTGCACAGCAGTCATTTCTGTCATGCAGCATGTTTTTCAGTTACCATATTTCATCAGTTATTGCAATCCTATCAGCACAGTGTTTTAGTGGTCTGTTTGCTGTAAGACATAACTTGCAGATAGGTTTTGGGTAATGACGTATTGGCCTTTCATCTCTACAATAGTTTAAAATTAAGTAGTTATAAATCTGGTGCATGACCTGCAATGCAGATAAGATATGCATTTAGTATGCTATAAGTATTTATAAACTATGTACAGCCTTTCATGAGATTTAATAAATGTGTGAATTTCATTTTGTCTTTTATACAATGAAGCATAGTGCATCTTCACTTTCGTTGAACTGTTATCTTACATTTGTTTTCCAGGATTGTGGAAGTTTGGCTGGCTATCATTACACATTACAGATAATGTATACATGATAATTTATTCATAAAGTGAGTTATTCCTCTTTTTAACAGTTCACGTTCCTGAACCACTTGAAAATAAACTCATGTTTAGTATATTTTGTGTGCCTTCAGTGTCTCCCTTCATTTCCTAGGTGTTTATCACTGGAAGTTTTGTCTTTAATATATTTCATGATTTCTTATTTTATTTCCATGTCTTGCCTAGTTTTCAAACACCTGAACACCAGTTTGCCAAGTGGCATTAGTGTCTCAGACATGACACTAGTGAGGTTGTTAGAAAAATATGTATTAATGTGTGTATTAGCAATATGCTTAGTGCATTTAGAGCTTAGGGTTAACACATTTATTCTATTTCATACTGCATAAATCTGTACAAACTACAGTTGCTTTCTGACCTTGTACTGTTAGCTAAAATCTTGCTTGTGCCTTGGAAATTTACTGAGAAGCAGGTGATTTCTGCTTGCGTTAGAAAAATAATGAATAGAACAATATTACTTGTATGAAACTTAGACAAGAAGTTCCGCTGTGCCATGAGAAAATATACAGCTGTAGAAGTTACAGATAATTAGTACAAAGCCTACTTGAAAATATGAACTGCAATCAGCATTTGCTTGTATCTGTATTAGAAAAGTACCTTGAAAAGTAACACTGCACAATAGATGCTTGTAAACGGATTAATGGTCACCAAGGCCAGGTTGTTTTTCTGAAAAGTTTCTCACATATCTATGTCATGTCAGCAGAAAATCTGAAGTAGCATCTGCTGTAAAACAATGCTAAAAGTTGTGCTTGATTACGTCAGCTTAGAAGGCCATGTCTTGTAAAATAGTATAAGAATGAACATACTTCCTGTTAGTAGTTAGACAAATCCTTGTATTTGCATGTTTTTGTCTCCTTGCTGCAAGTAAATTAAAGTGCCTTAACTGAACCTTACGTGTATTGGTCTTTGAAGTTTTCTCCTTTGACAGAGGTGCACTAATTATATTTCATATAAATCTGGATCGCTGATACATTTAGTTCTTGTACTTTATCTGACTTCATCACCAGCAATACCAACCTATAAGCAAAGACAAGGATGACAGAGTACATCCTGTGGGTGTGAGCCAAACTCATTTAAACCTCTTAGCGTTCTCGCCTCATAGCAAGACGTTGTCCCGTTCAATTCTCAGCTAGAGCGTCTTCTGTGTGGAGGCATACGTGAATGGGGCATGCCTTTGTTGAAGGTTGTGCATCAGGGCTGGTAACCCGGTACGTAAAAATCCACTACCAATCATTAGCGGACCAGAGTTCCGCTGTGGCGACCCCTAACTGGGAAAAGCCGAAAGACACAAACAAAGCTCGAGAAATCTGGACAAAGCCAAGAACAAGGACAGATTTTAAATATTGCTCTTATAAACTTAGAAAGTTGTTAGAATAACATGAACTGTGTTAGCATGCATTTTTTGAAGGATATGAAATCTGAAACTCAAATTTATGTTATCTATTTAGTGACTTCAATCCTCCATGAATTGCCAGAAAACTACAAACTTTTATGAGGAACAGACCAAAAATATAAGGCAAAAATCTGAACATTCTGAGAAAATCTGGACAGTTGAGAGGTATGTCAGCTCCTTTTTTATATTAAACATTACCTGCTTTTAGATTAGTAATTAGTCTGTTGAGCTTCTCTGCCATATTACACTAGAAGGGCTTGCGGTGCTGAAGTAACATAGTGGTCTGAGAGTCTGGTTACTAAGATAAATGGATGTAAAGTTTACTTTAAGATAAGAAAGATGTTAACCTCCTACAGAATGGCCTTTGGTGTGTGTGTGTGTGTGTGTGTGTGTGTGTGTGTGTGTGTGTGTGTGTGTGTGTGTGTGTGCGCGTGTGCTGGCCTGTGCCTGTGTGTGTGTGTGTGTGTGTGTGTGTGTGTGTGTGTGTGTGTGTGTGTGCATGTGCATCTGTGCCTCTCTGTATGTGCATCTGTGTCTGTGCGTATGTGTGTGTGTGTGTGTGTGTGTGTGTGTGTGTGTGTGTGTGTGTGTGTGTGCATGTGCATACATGTGTGTCTGTGCATGTGTATGTGTGTGTGTGTGTGTGTGTGTGTGTGTGTGTGTGTGTGTGTGTGTGTGTGTGTGTGTGAGTGTGTGTTTGCGCTAATGTGGGAGGGATATGGAAAGTGTATAATGCAGAAACATTATTGGAATTGTTAGCCTTTTATTCTCATATATATGACCATTTCTGCAGCTTGGTATGGTGACTGCACTTGTGTTGTGTGACAAATTCACCTCATTGTTACCATTGTGCCTCACACTTGTTAGTGTAGTTGGGAGGGCTGAAAATGGTGTCATCTTCTGCCTACAAATTTTCTGCATTTTCTCAATCCATCAATTTTACTTTATATTACTTTATACTGAATAATTGTTCTTCCTTAGAATTTGATTTTGAAATTAAACTATGTACCATACAATGTACTGCATTCTATAAGCAAACTTTTATTTGCAATGTTGACATGTTGTTTCAGTCATTTTGAGATATTGATTTTTTTGAGATTTGTTTTAACTTTGACTTGACTTTATATTTAAAACTAATACTATTCATGTTACTGTTTTTTCATAATTTTTATTTAAGTTAGCATCTTATAGCAATCTTTTGTTTCATCTGTGCACTGAAATTTGTTTTATTATCTATCTTAGCTGTTTTTCCTAACTGTTATGCAATTGCTTATTTGAAATTCATCTGTTTTGTAAAGTACTTTGTGATAAAGCACTACAATAGAAGTTCAGATGAATTGAGGGATAGTTGTCAGTAGAAGCACATCACAAAAAGCATTTGAAATCCCATTTTAATAGAATGAAAAATATTTGAAGCATGGAAACACAGTATATATCTGCAACAGATGATTGACTTCACAGGTTAGAAAAAACTGAACTGAACAAGTTAAAGGAAGAGGTCACTACCATTCCAAGATCTGCAGTTTTGCAATATTATTAATGCACAGTTAAAGGTAGCGGCTCGGAGTGTATTCGATTTCTGACTTACTTTAGTAACAGTACTTTTAAAATCAGGCAGATTACTTCCAGACATTGGCTAATCCTTCCTAGGACTAGTATGTTGCATTCTATATTAACACGGGAAAGTAACTTTAGCTTTAGAAACAGAAGATTAGGTCAACATTTTAGTTGTTACAAATGGGAACAGTATTGATTGAGTCAGCTATTACTCTGAAAGGAGGTAAGACATTTGAGCTTTGCATTTTTTCCACAGTTAACTGCATAGCATTTAGATCAAATTATTATTTGTATACCCCAGTGAGTTAATTCTTTAGCCAAGTGCATATGAGGTGCATTTTATGTGGAACAAGTATCATGTATGTTCAGACACATTATTAGTAAGAACTTGAATAACATCAGATGCAAATGTGAAACTAATGCCCTTTGTAGACATACATCAATGTAAATTTGCATATGTCACAAGTGATAATTCAGTAAAGATGTTTGAAAAAAAATACATCATATTGTCAGGTTTATGTTTGCAGGGATTGACATGGTTTATGAAAACATGTTCAGTGTTACAAGTGTTAATGTTACTTTTACTAGTAAACAGAAACTTTGGATTGCAAATGCTGGTGCTTTATTTAAACCCAGATTAAATGAGATATACTTTTGCCCTTTGCTTCATATAATTTTGTAAAAGATATTTGAAAAAATGTCATATTTTCACGGGGGGTGTGTGTAGTTAGTGCATCGTGAGAAAGTATAGGTTTTGTTGTATTATTATTATCAAGTATTAGTTATTATTTGTTATTATTTTCATTTTTACTCTGTTTTAAAGGATCCCTCAAGTTTATTTATTTACTTTTTGACACTAGAGCTTTATGAAACTTTGGTATCAAGATAAAAGTATACATATCTGCAAAGAAGTTTTAGCAATCATAAATGATACTGTATTAGGGCTGCAGTTTAAATTACTGTGTGTTTTTAGAAGGCAGTGACTGTGGCAAATGTTCAAGTCACCTGTCATATAGATAAGCATTTGATTTGGTACAACTTGTACCTGTTTTGTTAGTGTTCTCATGCAATTTAGTAATGTCTGTATTTATAAGTAACAATTTCTTTTGGCCATTTTTAGTGTACTGAAGCAAGCACGTGTTTATTGTTAAGTAAGTACAGTGTCACATGGCGGGTAGACCATTTAATAGCTTGTTCTCAGTAGGGGTATTCTATACCAAGGAAGCTTGCTTCAGTGGATGAAACCAGTTTGCATGTGCTTTTGATTGTGAAACCAAGAAACACTTCTACACTGTGCTCCAAGTGTTGAAACTGCTTTGTTTGGGGGATTTGCTTTAAGGACTATGCAATGTAATAAAAAGCTAGTGTGAGGTGACTTACACTGTCTGGATTTGTGTCTCGATTAGTCTGACATTCATTAGAGCAGGTAGTGTGCCTGAGTGAGTAGTAAAAGGAATTAGGTTGTGTGGAAAAGGAAATGGGCTTGGAAGGTGTCATAGAAGGAGGTTTGGATGCTGAAGGGAATTTTAAAAGAACTGATTGGTAGATGGGAAATGAGGAGAAAAAAGGAACAAGGAAAGCCGTACTTTAGGAGGAGGAATTATATTGATTCAGCGTTCTTGAGGAGGTAATGGTATTGACTATTTTGCTGTGGTAGCTACTGGGGTGTTCAGATCTCTGTTGGTGGGGAAGGGCAAGAACAGGTGGGCCCTCCGGCTGCAAAAAGGGCTTCTTCTGCCCAAGGAGAGAGAGAGAAGTAGGTATTTTAGCTAGAAAAAGATTGAGGTGGGAACAAGTCTGTTTACTTGGGCATGGAGAGGGAAAGTGGGGATAGTAAGGCATGCATTCCAAGATATCAAAGTATACTATGGACAATTAGAATAATCTTGAGGATACTTAAGACAATTTGGAAGCAGTTGAATGTGTAGGGAAGAATGATGATAGATTTTTGGCAGGCAGTGATTTCAATTCTGTTTTTAAGCCAAAAGTAGATATTAGATTGTTGAATTTTTCAGAAGATGTTAGAAAGCTATGAGAAAAGTATGAGGAAACGAAGATTAGTGAATGTGCGGAAGGACATTTGGGGTAAAACAGTGCTGTTTACTTTTTCAAAGAATGCTGCCAAACAATCCAGAGGATTAGAGAGAATTCCTATGAATGTGTTTTTGCTTGGGTAGGTGAGAAGTGTGGACATGTTAGAAAGGTCTCTCTCAGCTCATGCTCTAATGGAAGGGTAGTGGACATTACAACAGCCAGGATAGAGAAGGTGGAGGTGAAACCCTGTTAAATGGAAAGGGCTAGATCAAGTGAGATGGTTGCGGAGTAAATCTAGACAGGTAACAGAGGAAAATGTTGGTGAGGGAGTAAGAGATGGTCTAAGGGAATGGGACGGAGTAAACATAACATGGAGTGTAAACAGTATGAGAGGGTAGGTAGAATAACTAGACTAAGAAGAAATAAAATAACCAAGAAAGAGAGAGGAGCTGCAATACTTGCAGGATGAGCTAGTTGGGGGGTATGAGAAGCTAGAAGAGAGGAAGAATTTAAGGAATTATTTGCAGAGGTTGTAAGAGTCATAACTCAAAGTGGAACCTGAGAAAAGAAGAGAAATATAATAATATATAAAGATAAGGATGTAAAGTTATTGCTGAGTAGGTTAAACAATTACTATAAGAAGCAATGCTTAGTTGGAGTGAAAGTCCACCTTAGTGGCCGAAGTGACTATAAATAAAACTTAATACCTGCACCCCCCACACATCCCCAACTAAATATACCAATTCCGAGATCACACTATTGTGGGGAAAAGGGCAAATTCCAGATGGTTGCCAACCATCAGTTTGCCCTAAGAAACCTTTTGCTTAAAATGTCGTTCGATGAATAGTGTTTTCACTGAATAGGTGTTCCACAAGTGAGCGTTCGCAAATTTGAGTTTTGACAAAATTATATAGACCCACAAATAATATATAGGTATTATGTGTGTAGGTGGGTGTGTGTGTGTATGTGGGTATGTTTGGTTGCCTATGTAAGGGGCTATAAATCAGTCTATTGTGATATTTCTTACAGAAACAGTTCTAATCTTTTTTTTATTGTTCATTAGTCACACCATTAACAGTACACTGTGGAATACTTTGGAATAGGAAATTGCAGTCTGTGTGTTTAAATTAGAGTATATTTCAGTTCTGGTAACCTGTACTGAGTCTGTCTTAAGTAAGGTTAGGATTATAATGAAACTGGCCTGTTTTGTTCTTAACTGATAATGTACAACAGAGCTACCCAGTGTGGCAGAATAGTGGATCCCTTATTAAGCAATGTTGAATCTCAGATAGAGAGAAATGCCCCCCTCATTTTATTTTTTAATAAAGATGACCATCCAGTATCACATTCCCAGCACCATCAATTGCATCAGTGCACACAAATTCAGTGCAAAATCCTGTATTCAAGTTTAGGGGACATGGATCTGGTGCCTAGATTTTTAGCATGAACCATTGAAAAGACAAAGTCAGCCTTTGCACCATTCTTAAAACTGGTTGTTATTGCACATACTATCATGACAGCACTGTAGATCATTATCTTAAAGTCTTAAAAACTTGCTTTTCTTTGAATATTTATATTACAAAATATAAGTGCTAAGAATTACCATATAAAATACAAAGCTAGGCTTCTTAAGATCCTCACAGATCAGTAGCCTAGTAAGTACCTATGAATGCATTAATTTGTGCTACAGAAAGCAAGTAGACAACCTTAGTATTGTGGATGGTTGGGATTCAGAGTCTTGAGGGACAGTCTGTATAGAACAGGGTTAATGTACTAAAAAATGCAAAGCAAGGCCCACTTCTGATTCTGAGTGAACTGCACAGTACCGCAAAAGTGATATCCTTTCCAATGCTAAGAAGGCAGCTTATGAGCAAACCCTAACACAGCCTGAGAAACAATGCTGCTGCATTTAGGTAGAGCTGCATTGTATATTAAATCTGTGAATGAAGCACCTCTTAGCTCTCATGATCATGGCTACTTTAACAACATCACACATTTGTCATTTTGTTCAAACATTTCCTCACTGTCATCAATGTGTCTATTATTGCTGTTTGTTATGTGATTCATTTTTTTACTATATTCAAGCAGGGAAGTACACAGTATATGCATTTTTACTTTATCACCTCATAGTTATGTATAAAAGTTAAAAAGGGCACATAGTTCATGGCTAAAAAATGCATTTTCAATTATTTGCTAAGTACGCAGTGGTGCATCAGTTGCATTGTCACCTCACAACAAGAGGTTCTCCGGTTCTTTTCTTGGCTGGGGTGCCTTCTGTGCAGAGTCTACATGTCCTCCATGCATTCATGTGGGTTTCCTCCCACATACAAAGACATGTGTTTGGAGCATTTCAACCTGGGCCTCCGACAAAAACTGGCTTTGTTCCAAGTCGGACTTTACCGGTAAACAAATGTTAAATAAAAATAAATGTTCATCATTTGGCAAGTACTTTTTTATCACACTTAGATATAAAGCAGCAATAAATATATAAAAAAATAAATATCAGTTATCTTATATTAAAGCCCACCTTTTACTTTGCATATAATGTTCTCCTCTTAATAGGGTTCAGCCATGAACCCCATATGATCAAAAAGATCATCCACTTCAGTTCTACTTCTAGTTATTCAAGATTCAGAAGCACACTTCCAAAACAAGCTACAATGCTTATTAACACTGCCTGGATTAAATAGATATTTTTCCTTTAAAGACCTAGAAAGATTATCCAGAAGGGGCTATTGCCATCACATAGCACTGATTAACAGGAGCCAATGTTTTTAATTCTGTTCTGGGTTCTCATTAAGGGGATACATATGCATGTAAAATGAACGTTAAGTACCAAAACATGTATTTCAGATGCATACCCCTCACACTGGCAAGGGGGATCCTACCTCAGTTGGTGTGCTGGCCCTCATGTAGCCCCATTATGTGAACCTAAGGGAGAACTAAAAATCGTTTACCTATGGGTGTTCACTGCACTGGTGGTTGAATAACTTTCAAGTAACTGAATTTAATGTCAGCGTGAGCCTCCCTGCAATATATTGTATGGTATGAGCCAGAGGTGCACTTTTTGAGTTTTTCTTCACTGTGGTATGACTACTGAGTCAGTATATATAATTTCTGGAATGTGGGTGCTCCCCCCTCCAAAGTGGGTGGGGTGTAAAGAATCATTTTATGTTTTTTACGTTTTTTAGCTCTGTTTTTGATATTTAATTTTCAATAAATATTGTGCCAAATGAAAGATCATTGATGGCTTACTGGTAAACCATTAAATACACTGGCTCACATTACTTTCAGCTTCAGGATGGTGCTAACCTTTTTTGTATACCCACATAAAATAATGTTTCAGTTCTGAAAAAAAAAAACTGCTTTCCTTGCATTTACAACCACTTCCTATCCTTCAGATTTAATGTCTAAGAGCTCTGTTTGTTTTGAATTAAAATGAAACTTATCTTTTGTCATAGAAGCCTCCCCAAATTCTTTGCATTTGTTCTTATTTAATTCAAATCCAATACAACTTAATAAGCTATGTAGTGTCTAAAACATATTTCACCAACCCTTCTTCTTTGGCCACAGAAAATATGCTGTCTGCATAGATAGATAGATAGGTAGATAGATAACGCTGGCACTACACATTTCCCATTCCTATACTTTTGTCTTTTTTTTTTAAACTATGCAATGTTAGCATTAACCTTCCCATTCCTATACTTTTGTCTTTTTTTTTTAACTATGCAATGTTAGCATTAACCATCAAACCAAAAAAGCAAAGGACTCTATATGCAACCTTAATTTGAATCAATCTTCATATGAATTGTATTACTTGAAAAACCATTTAGACGGGTTAGCACAAAAGTGTTCTCATACATTTCTTCCACCAAAATAATAAACCTCCTTCCTAATCCAGAAGTTATTAAAATCTATTTCATAGCATTGTATGAGTCGTTATCAAACAAATCAGTCATATCCTTTACTATGCCTTCTTTTTTATTCATAGGAACTATTCCTTCTATTTTTGTAATAATTTATAGTAAATCCTGAATATTTCTTCTTTTAACTATATCATACACTTCACCTTCTGTTGCTATAATCCTACTATAACTTAACTGAAGAATATTTCCTAACAGTTTAAGTTTTTGACAACACATATCTCCTTTATGGTTAGCCTTGCAACAAACAAGTTTACCCTATTGTCTTTTGAACTACACCTTTCCTGTAATACTTTAACCAACAGTTCCAAATGTTCTTTTGCCATGGTTTTATAAAAAGGTGATACAATCAAGTTCTGTGCTTCCTTGTTTTAGCTTTTTTAGTTTCATACTTCTTCCAAGATATGCATCTATGTCTTGCTGAGATTTTTTAAAAGAAACTGCTAAATTCTCTGCATCTTTCCCTCCCTGCTATCTGTACAAATTAGCCAAATACTCTTCCAATTTTCATATAAAATCTTCCTGAGTTATGCAAGTTGTTTTATCCTCCTTAAATTTGCCCGTATACGTACATTCCCTGGTACAAGTTTTGCTGGTAGAGGGTTTACTTCTTTTCAACTTTAACTGCCATTTTTTTTTATTCAACCCTTCTCACGTTCTAATCCCATTTTTATTGTACAGTTTCTTTCTTTCCAGTGGAGTTCTATATTTTGTCCTTACATTAAATTATGCAGAAATTATGCCTGTTGTTTTCCTCTGAAACAGAGATGACCATTTACCTGAATTATGAACTTGGCTGGAGTTCCATCTGTGCGGAGTCTGCATGTCCTTCCTGTGGTCCCGTGGGTTTCCTCCAGGAGCTCCAGTTTCCTCCTACATCCTAAGGACATGCTGTAGGTAGATTGGACACTCTAAATTGGCCCTAGGCATGAGTGCGTGCATGTGTGTGCCTTCCGTGGAAGGTTGGGCACTGGGCTGGCAACTCGACACCTTAAAACTCCACTGCCAATCATGAGCAGACAGGTGATCCTCTGTGGCGACCCCAACTGAGAAACGCCGGAAGAAGAAGAAGATGAACACTTCCTACCAGGAGTTCAGTTGTCATACATATTCCTCTTATTCAAGTGGTCAGTTCAAATTCTGTTCAAGTATCTCAGAATGTTCTTTTTGTAATTCTGCATTAACCCTTTCTATTTCTTTTCCAGCTTTACAATTTCTTCTATTGTCTCCAAACTTTGCATAAACAGAACTATAGCCTAAAAAAAAAACATTATATTTCAACCGTAAAATGTCTTAATACTTTACGACAAAAAGTCAATTACATAATCTGTAGTAATCATTCCTCTTCTGTTTACATCATATGACTGATGAAAATTTCTAAAACTCGATCTGGCTCAGTCATTTGATACAAAATTCCACCCAGGGACTAACAACCAACTTAGAGAACTAAGTATAAACCACTTTAAACCATGCTGGAGACCTAGCTCCCTCATGGATAAGACACAGGAGATTAGAATCAGTCAGACTACCTGCACAAATAGGCCAGTCACCAGCGGAGTCCCCCAGGGTTCTTTGCTAGGCCCACTCCCTTTGTATATTCTTCTTGGATGTCAAAACCAATGTCAAAAGCCTCTGGCTAACCAATTTCACAGATGACTGCAAACTGGCAGCAGTCATTGAATCCATCCATGACAAGAACATCCTTCGGGAAGGTCTAATACAGAGAAATGATTGGTACTAAAGCCATGGCTTAAAATTCAATACCAAAAAATATATTACAGTACCTTTTGAGAAGTGTGCCAATCTGGGTAACTATGTCATCTATAAAACACCCTTAAAAGTTGATTCACGAGTCAGGGATCTTGGAACTCATATAACTGGTAACCATGCCTTTGACCAACATGTGTCCAAGGTAGTAAGAAAATCCTTCTTTGTTGCTCAACTTAAAAGCTTGGGCAATACATCTAGGCCCAGAGAGGTCATCATACCACTGTATTTGGCCCTCATCAGGCCCATAATAGAATATAATGCCCCCTTTGGTATGTCCCTGACTAGACACATGCAGCAAATGGATCTTCCATAAAGGTTACTTATAATAACAATTCAGGGAATAAACACATTGTCCTACACTGATCGCCTCAAAGCCCTGTCTCTTTACTTGGATTAATAAAGGCTTCTGAGAGGTGATCTTTGCCTGGCATACAAGGCATCCCTGGACCCTGTTTTCATTAATCATTTGCACATCTGCAAAACAAACAGCATTAGAGCTACTAGATTAAAATACCTAAATTTTGCTTGCTACATAAATAAGACATATTGGAGGGACAGATATTTTCTCAGAGAATTCCCATTCTCTGGAATAGGCTCCACATCCATATGAAATAGAATTCCTCCCTATCCATATTATGCGTAATTTGAAACAACTGATAATTTGAAATTCACCCCCTATAACTCAAATATAAATCAAATTTGTGGGTCACATTTGGGTTGCAAGGCCAGGCTTTTAAGGGCCCTAGTGGTTGTTAACTTAGTATACACCTGTGAACCTATGAACTCTCTTGTGACATTCTAAATTTTTCTATCACTACCTTCTTCTTTTCTATCACCCCTTCATTCTAGAGATTAATTGAAATCCCCCAAATAGAATAAGCAAATAATAGCTGACCAAGTGGGCATCTACATTCCTGGAAGGTGTATTATTTCCCATATAATGCCTGCCATAGAGGGCACTGTTATGCTTAGAAAATGGGCTTTCTGTGAAATTTTGTTTTATTTTATTTGTATATACATTTTATCATGTTTTTGATGTAAAATAGTTCTTCTACCTAATAATTCAAGGTTGTTCTAGGATATAAAATCACTGTTGGAGAATATTTTTTACATCCAAAATACATATATATATATATATTATGAAAGTAATATGTTAATGTGTATACATATAGACATTCAGTGAGTTTAATATACAAACACACTCTTAACACATGCAGAGCAAGACAGTCTCTCATACATCTGTAGAAAATCAGATACACACTCACATCCCCCACAGCACACACACACACACACACACACACACACACACACACACACACACACACACACACACACACACACAAATGTGCCCAGCAATTACAAAATCTTTCTTGGCTGTCTATATCTCAGATGTCTCATTGTGATCAAATGAATGAAAATTCACATACAGTGCAAAGCAATGCATCTTCTCTCCACCATCCCACATACCTCCTTCCTATACCTGATTTAGCAGAATGTCCCTGATTTTACCTCATGGTTTTGCCATGTCCCTTTAAATTGTTTAATTTTCTAATAAACCTCTGAGGAATACAGTAAGTCAATAAGCCCAACCATGATAGTTTTATCCTTCAGAAAAGGCACGTTGATGCATAACTGCTTTCTCTATTAACATTCTAAGCGAATCAGGGTTCTACTTAAATTTTTTCCTGATTTTGGGCTATGTCCCCCATGACTGTTGGCTTTGTCCAGAAGTACACGCATATGCTTACTATAGACTTAACACTTAATTCTAATGTTTTCAGGCCCTTCATCTCTATTTGTGATTTATTTTATAGCACCTTTTAATTTTCTCTTTCTTACTTTCTCCACAGTGGTATCAACAAAATCCAAATATTTTACTTTGAAATTTTCTTTTTTTTTTAATGTTCGACACACAGAAAACATGTCAGTTTTTCTGCACAGTAACGTTCCCATTAAAACACAGCTTCATCACTAATTTCCTTCAGAGTAGTCTCTGTTTCCCTTTCGTCAATTACATTTATATAGTCTTCAATTTATTTTCACTTTTTTCAACTTCAGTCTATGTTTCATTAACAGACCCACCTTCAGATGCAGTCTCATTCCCTTCTTTCCAGGCCTGTGGTCAAACCATCCAAAAACTGCCTTTTTTAACATTTACTGCATAATGCTTTACAATTTCTTTAAGTGTGACCTCTCTCAGCAAATTGTTTACAGTTAAATGTTTAGCTATATGTCTAAAATTATCACAGACATGATACTTATTTGTTCTATTATAACAGTGTACTGTCCCTTCTAAACCATGCAGTAAAATGTTGCTTAGTAGGTGGCATAAATGGTAACCTTTTTAAAGTCTGAGACTTATAAGTGTAAGTCACAGAATAACAAGACTGAATGCGCAAAAAATGTGACTACATATCCTATGTCCACAATCTGTGTCACATGGAGAATTTTCATTTCTCAAAGGTACAGCTATCTCAGCCTAGGTTCACACTGAAGATAGGCATTGCTTACCTAACCCAGTTGTGGTTGCACATCACATAATATGTGTCTCTAATCCTAGGCAGTAATCAAGTTACCAGAACGTAAGATGGCATGGCATGTATTCATTCTGTCCATAAATGATTCTTACGGTTCTGAGGGCTAATAAATGGTAAGACATTTAAAAACCTGACTCAGCAAATACATGGCTCATCTGCAAAACCATAGGCTGATCAGCCATGTAAAGTCCCTGAAAGGATATGAATACTGCACCAAAGAACCTTCTGCACCAGTGAAAAATAGCTCCTGATGTTCATGTGACTGTTCCAGGAAATGGATGGAGTAACAGAGAAGTACCCAAGGATACTTATTCTGAAGTGCAGTACATGCTTTTGACTAGTTTAAGATTTCTGCAATATATTATCTATGAATCCTGCAGACTGTGGAAGACATCACAAATTCACATGATCACACACTTGGGGTGTATCTCCCCATATTGACACCCTTAGCGTTATGATAATATACACTACATGAGATTTTCTTCCTCCTTAGAAAGAAAGAAAATGTATAAGAAATAGAGTTTAACTGTGTGCTTTCTATAACTATATACAGTGGCATGTCAGAATCACATATAAGGGATGACAAACAAGTGAAAATAAGTCCGAAAGTCCAAGGTAGAACAAAGTTTAAACGTAAAAATGTTTATTTACAACTTGAAATGCTTTTCGTCACCAAAAGTATGGTAACTTCCGCAGAAGTAAATACCCAGTTAGTGCAACAGTTTTAAAATACACAGCACCAAACGACACATGATAAAATGAACCAATCAATAAAATGTTTCATTTAAAGAGAAAGTCCATATTAAAATCAATATGTCACGTTAATGAAAATATAAAACTCTATACAGACCACTCAAGTACTAAAATAAGAACTTGCTGGTAGAATGGATGAAATAAGAACACCCTACTATTTATTTGTAAAAGTGTATTTATAAATAATACTCCTATTATGTTTAAAGACCAGCTTATGTAAGGGAAATCAAGTTTAACCTTATACAATACTTGCAGTTTTAACTAGAAATATCCATCACCTAGTGAAACGTTTTAGTTTTAACAAGCAAGAAATATTGCAAGCCTCATTTAAACTGGGGTATGAAAAAGCATTTAAGCACAATTGCCATTCTAACTCATGCTCTTCTAGAAGTAATGCTGAAGGACCTCCTCTAATGTCAGGCAAGACCTGGTCAATAGCTTTGAAACAAAACTTATGACCTCTACATGAATTAGAATGCTTAGCTAGTGCATTTTCACATTTATTTTTGTCTATGGCATAAATATGCTCATAGATTCTCTCCCAGAACTTACGATCCATTTTACCTACGTAAAACGCCGGGCAGTTAATGCACATAGCAATGTATATCACTGCCCTAGACTCACAGTTCAGTTTGTCATTAAGGTTAAAATTGTTACCAATAGAAAAATAATTACCTGTCTTGATGTGTCTACACATCCTACATGCTCCACAAGTGTACATACCTACAAGTCTCCCACCACGGCTTGGGGCTCTATGCTCAAGGAGATTTTTCAAGTTAGACCCCCTTCTATATACTATTTTAGGCAAGCTACCTAACCTATCAAGTAAGGAATTATCTCTACAGATAAAGGTCCAGTTCTTGTATAAAATAAACCTGAGTCTTGCACTATCATTACTATACGTTGCAATGAAACTTACGTTAAAATTCACCTGTTGGTCGGTGTTAGGTTTTAGATTTGTACTTTGATTCATACCTATATTTATAGGTTCATAGGTTCATACTAGGCTATCTGCCCTAGGGCATTTATAAGCCTAGCCAGAGTGTGTTTGGCTTTCGCCACCCATTTTAAATTAATTTTGATATGCCCTTTTTCGAGGTTAGTATACTCTGCCTCTGTCTAACAGTGACACAGAAATGATACCCAGGGTAAACCTACGACCTCCCATCCACTCATCAAGATTCCTTTTGAAGAGATTCAATGAGGGACTCTGCCTAACCTGGACTGGGATTTTATTCCAGAGTGAAAGGAGCCTCTGGGTTATGAATATGTCCCTCCAGCATGTCCTATTTATTTCAGTGCTGAGGTTCAAGTCTCTCGAGCATGTAGCTCGATGGGATTTGGATTTCTGAGGTGCAGCATGTCCATTAATTCCAGGTTGGACATGGCTTTATACGTCAGGCACAGATCGCCTCTGAGCAGGCGATATGCCACTGAGTAGAGCTGGAGTTTTTTTAACCGGGCAGCATATGGCATCTGTTTGAGCCCTTTGATCCTCTTGGTGAGGTACTTTTGGGGTCTTTCCAGTTGCTGCAGGTGTCTGGTAAGGTACATCCCAAAAGGGGCATTGTACTCAATTATGGGCCTGATGAGGGATGAGTAAAGAGGCACGATGACCTCCCCTGATCTAGATGTGGATCCCTTCATGATTAGGTGGGCTATATAAAATGTTTTTCTAACCACTTTGGCCACGTGGTTGTCAGATGAGAAATTGCTATCAACTTGGGTCCCCAGGTCCCTAATTACTTCTTCTGTACTTAATGGATTACCACCTATGTGGTAATTTGTGGGCACTTTGTTTTTGCCAAAGGGGATGACTATACACTTTTTGGCGTTTAGCTTGAGGCCATGGCTCTGGCACCAGTTGTCTGTTTCTATGAGGCCCTTTTGGAGGATGCTTGTGTCGGCTGGAGAGTCAATTATGGTGCCCAGTTTGCAGTCATCTGCGAACTTGGTCAGCCACAGTCCTTCCGTGTTGGCATGGGAGATGAGTGTTACCATTAGTAAAATATAAAGCATTATTATTATTATTAAGATGATGGCCAGTGTTTATGGCCTCATTAGACTCATGTAACTGATGAGTCAACTCTTCTCCCCTTAAAAAGCAGGGGTCTAAAATTGCCATTGTAACGTTTACACTGGATTTCCTCTATTAAAGAGTCAATCAAGGATATTGGATAGCCACGTTTTTGAAACATACCACTCAAATTTAGACCCCTGCTTTTTAAGGGAGAAGAGTTGACTCATCAGTTACATGAGTCTAATGAGGCCAAAAATACTGGCCATCATCTTAATAATAATAATGCTTTATATTTTACTAATGGTAACACTCATCTCCTAAATATAGGTATAAATCAAAGTACAAATCTAAAACCTAACACCGACCAACAGGTGAATTTTAACGTGAGTTTCATTACAACGTATAGTAATGATAGTGCAAGACTCAGGTTTATTTTATACAAGAACTGGACCTTTATCAGTAGAGATAATTCCTTACTTGATAGGTTAGGTAGCTTGCCTAAAATAGTATATAGAAGGGGGTCTAACTTGAAAAATCTCTTTGAGCGTAGAGCCCCAAGCCGTGGTGGGAGACTTGTAGGTATGTACACTTGTGGAGCATGTAGGATGTGTAGACACATCAAGACAGGTAATTATTTTTCTATTGGTAACAATAGGAAGTTTAGCCTTAATCACAAACTGAACTGTGAGTCTAGGGGTGATATACATTGCTATATGCATTAACTGCCCAGTGTTTTACATAGGTAAAACAGATCATAAGTTCCGGGAGAGAATCTATGAGCATATTTATACCACAGACAAAAATAAATGTGAAAATGCACTAGCTAAGCATTCTAATTCATGTAGAGGTCATAAGTTTTGTTTCAAAGGTATTGACCAGGTCTTGCCTGACATTAGAGGAGGTCCTTCAGCATTACTTCTAGAAGAGCATGAGTTAGAATGGCAATTGTGCTTAAATGCTTTTCATACCCCAGTTTAAATGAGGCTTGCAATATTTCTTGCTTGTTAAAACTAAAAAGTTTAACTAGGTGATGGATACTTCTAGTTAAAACTGCAAGTATTGTATAAGGTTAAACTTGATTTCCCTTACATAAGCTGGTCTTTAAACATAACAGGATAACAGGAGTATTATTTATAAATACACTTTTACAAATAAATAGTAGGGTGTTCTTATTTCATCCATTCTACCAGCAAGTTCTTATTTTAGTACTTGAGTGGTCTGTATAGAGTTTTATATTTTCATTAACGTGACATATTGGTTTTGATATGGATTTTCTCTTTAAATGAAACATTTTATTGATTGGTTAATTTTATCATATGTCATTTGGTGCTGTGTATTTTAAAACTGTTGCACTAACTGGGTATTTACTTCTGAGGAAGTTACCATACTTTTGGTGACGAAAAGCATTTCAAGTTGTAAATAAACTTTTTTACGTTTAAACTTTGTTCTACCTTGGACTTTCGGACTTATTTTCACTTGTTTGTCATTCGTTGTATTTGCGCTTTTCCAGCTTGTAGAATCACATATAAGGACCATGGGAATTCTGAGAAAAGCTAAATACAACTGTCATTTACTATTAACGTGGGCCATCAGAGTACTATGCAGTCTTCCCTTGAGGTATTCTGTAGTGAAACACGACATAAGCCTCTTAGCTATACTTTTCTAGCATCAAATGTCAGCTCAGCTTTGTAACAGTGCTAATCTCTAAATAGGGGAAGCCATAAACTCCTGCTGTAGCTTCTAGAACTGTGGTCCTCAGTCACAGGCAATATATATCTATGTACATTTTTGGTTGAGGACACAGATGAGCTGATGTGGATGTCATCTACAGGTGTTTACGACAGTTAGTAGTTTTGCAATCAGTACAGATCACTTATACCATTAGTTTGTCTAACCACAGTTCTTTGTCTATCTTTATCCTTTTAAGTAAACACAAATAGTTTACTATTATATGGTACAAGCCAGTATCGCAGGAGATGCAGACCATTTCTAGTCCTTTTCATCACTAAGGCATCATATATCAAATGATTTACTTACTTAAGTGGCTCATTGGGACCAGATCCATACACCGCTGACCACTGCCCTGCTGCACAACTTCAAAACTAGTACATTTCACCAGCTCCAGATGAATAATGATATCTCACTGGCTTTCATTTAAACCCCTGCCATGCACCCCACCCACTGTCAGCAACAGCTCAACATCAGCTGCAATGTTCTGCTCTTCTTATCATTTCATCTTTGAAGGCAGGCTTTTAATCCTCTTAAAATAAACCACTCTAAGGCATAGAAGTCATGTCAAATATTTATTTATTTTTTGGTTTCTGGATGTTTGGGAAAACTGTAAATTGTGGACCTGAAACTCTACAGTTTCATAGGTGCTTACCAGGCTAATGACCACAAGGGCCTTTTTAAGCCTAGCCAAGCATCCCAAATCTCTGAGAAGTTCTGATATCCTTTATAAGTGTAAGCATGGGCCTGGGAGATGAACCATTTACAGGTCACTTGTGTCCATTAGAGACATAGGTGCCAAACCAGGGATGAATTTCCGGTTTCCCCTCCAATTGTCCAAGCTGCACTTCAGTTGGGTTAAGGAAGAATTCTGCTTCATATGGATGGGGAGATTTTTTCATAGATGGGTAGTCTCTGAGATACATACCTATCTCGCCAGCAGGTCCTATTTATATCACAGGGAAGGTTTAAGTCTTTATAATGGATAATTCTGATGCTGTTTCTTTTGTGGATATGCAGGAGGTCCATCAGAGTGGGATCTGACAATGCCCTGTATGTCAGGCATAGATCTCCCCTCAAAAGTCTGTAGGAGACAGAATACAGGGGAAACCAAATGGCGCAGAGAACTGTGTGTTCATAGTACCACCCTTTAAATTGTTGAGTGCAAAACCTGTATCAGCTTGTGGACCAAACTTGTAATCTAGAAGTATTATAAAGCACTTGCTGAAATAAAAAGAAAGATTTAGAGAATATAATTTTACTTTTAACAACAGCAAAAATAAGCTGCTCTGGTGGTGTAACTGGATAAAGCCCAAACTATGGCCCAGTTGACCTGGGTTCAATTAATGGCTTAGGTATTCGATGAAGTGGCAGGGAGAAATGAGTGTGCCTGCCCCAGGTAAAACAGCATAGATTAGGAGAATGTTTAAGAGAGGCATGGTCCAAAGAGGTGAGTTACCCTCAAACAAGTTAATGAGAGAGTGAGATAGGGCAGTTAGTGGGTAGGGCATCTAAAAGAAAAAAAAAACAGGATAGAATCATAGATGGTCGAGCCTTTAGGACACCCTTACAATCTCTGACCTGCCCTAGCAGTATTGGAGCAAGAAGAGGAGGGTAGGAGACAAGTTTGTAATCCTAGTATGGACATGAGTCAATGACATCCCAAGGGGGACCAAAAAAAAAAAAAAACAGAAAACTAACTTTATAAAAAATGTGGTCATTTATAATTGAGAAATCTTGAAGAACTTTTTTTTTTTTTTACTTGGATGTCTTTATTTCATCATTAAAAAACAATTTACACTGCTTTTATTTTCTTCTGCATTGTCAATGTTAGTTTTACAGACTGGATTCTACTGCTTATTTATAGAGTAGAATATCATGTAGTTCAGATATGGCAGGGAATGAGCATGGCACAGCAATAATTATAATGATTGAAAGGCCAAGACTGACAGCAATGGCGACTGAATATCTTTATCTCCTCAATGGATCTAACAGAACTGAGACAGGCTGACAACATTAGACACCAAATACCTTTACTCTACTCACAGAACACACAGGGAAAGGTGAGAGGTAGATATCAAGTTAGATCAAGTATCTTGCTCACTCATGCATCCAAGAAAAAAGTGAGAGGATAAAGAAATAGAGAATTAATCCCTTTGTTAAGCAACAAGATGGAAATACAGATGGTCTGTGACAGACATAAGTGTATGGGTGCCTACTTAGTGGAATAGAATTAATGCAGATTTACACAACTGGAGACAGTCTAACCTAATTATAGTTTAGATCTTCATTTGATAATCTAATTGCATTGAGAGGATCATGAATAATAAGCTACCTTATATACACATTTAGAGGAATTAAACAGCAGGACCTGCCAGCACCACTTAACAAAGCAGCCTATTCATTCACAGGGCCTTAAATGGGAAAGTATGGTTTAAGCTTCAACGGTATGTCAGGTATTCATGAAGGCTGAAACACTAACAACAATGGGGTAAGTCTTTACTCGTCAACATGGCCACGTAGAAAGTACACAGTGAAACACTATAATTAGAGACAAAAGGAACTGACAGCAGCACTGCTGATAGAGACCATTTTATCACTAGCAGGAATAGACAAAATTTGACCCAGAGAGTTTTCACCAGACTATGACATTTTATTCTGCCAAAATATAAAAAAAAAAAAAAAACTAAAAGTAACTACAAATTAAAGGCCTCTAAGGCATCTAACTAGTGTGAGTGTGTGAGCATCTGCAAGTTAGGTCCCTTTGACTTCCAAAGCACCCTTCTTTTTTTATTTATTTTGAAACTGCATGTATGTATACATGCTTACAAATATTTTTCCTCACATTTAACAATGTCCTATTTATGCCACTGCCATTGAATCCCTAAAACATAGCTTTGTTCCAAACTAAAGCATACTTTCCCATGATCTGTGCAGACACAGGCAGTTGGTACATACAGAGGTCCAGATATTGTTTTGCATCATGCAGACTTGCCAGTGGACTTTCTGCCTGTTATCCAGATGAATTCTACTGCATCATCATTTAAAGAAGGAGGATGGGAGAATAGTTAGCTAAACAAGCTTGCCAGACATTTTTGTAACTGCAGAATAATCCTGACTAATGTGTCCCAGACAGTCACCCGTACCTCTGCAGCATCTCGTTTTCCAACAATCACCCACTACCATTTTGGCTGAATTAAAGACAGAGTAATACAACAGAGAGGATCAAGCAGTTGTACAGTCTACTTTAATGGAAATACATGCTGTTATTCATCACCACTCTCAGCACTGAGAAGACAGAGACTAAGTAAAATGTACACCTTTTCATAAAATTATTGAAAGACTGTCAAGAATATAAATACAACTTAAATGGTTGCAGGACTGCCATCTTAGATTATGTATAGTATAGTAATGTATAGGTTGCTAGAGATACTCAGTTGGAAGTGAATATACTGTATTTTTGATGAGATATGCAATTTAAGACAGATCAGGCCTTATGACATTGTTCGTGTTCATTATAGCTCCTTCAGTCAGCATACGAGGAGCAATGCCATGCCATGGTGTGTTATATGGTGTTCTGTTGCATGAACTGTATATAAATGAAGATGTTCTTCACAAGGCATGGGCTATGGGGAAAGTTAACCTAAATTAACAAATTGATTAATTTTCATCATGACTTTTTGTCTGCTGTGGCAACTGTTTGAAAAGGGTGCGAACTATTCAAGAGACTATACAGACCAAAGCATATAAAAGTTACTGATTTGTACATGCCTGAAAGTGTGGACCCTTGGGTAGTGATTTGTAGCTTTGTTGAACAAGCAATGAGGGCCTTAACAGAAACTGAATCATAGTCGGTTCTGCAAGCATCAGAAGTTGGGACAGAGGGGGGAGGCCAATATTAATATTATTGCCTCAAATTCCCCAGAATCCAGTTATCATGTACTTAAAAAGAACCACACAAACTGTCACGTGGTTATGCTTATTGTCCTAGGTGACTGCACATTAACCCAGTTCAAGTGTGCTGATATACATAAAAGTCTTACTGGTTATTGTGTATGCATCCATCAGACTTGTTGACAACATACATGAGGAATATACACATGTAAAATTGAACAATTTATATATTCATTAAGTTTTCTTTCCTTAAGTAAGTGCATCATAGACTTTATTAACTCAGAATGGCAATGAATGAGAATGTTATGTTAATCATGTTAGACATACGCCACAAGTCAATTGCTTTATTTATGAGGAGGTCAAAGTTCGGTGATGCAGTTTTATTTTTTTGACATGATTCACAGTATGGAGTACTTTCTGAACTTGGGATGGTATCTACAGTTCACTGCTGGCCAACATTAATGCATTGCCAGTGCCGTGCTGGTTGGGTGTGCATAGCTGACAATAATGCTACTAACTGGATAACTTGTTTAAATCAGTTTGTTTGTTTTCTATTGTTTTTATATATATATATATATATATATATATATATATATATATATATATATATATATATATAAATTACACTTTATCCACCTGTTTTACTGTATTTGTGTTTCTTCCTACTTTATTACTAGAGGCATTGACTACAACTCTGATCTGAGATATATAAGCATGGAGAACATCGATATCTGTGCAGTAACAGAAACCTGGTTCAGGGCTCCCGAGAGCACCCCAGCACTACCAGGTTATACCTCATACCATGCTTTTCGCCCCAAAACTTGGACCGAACCACAAAAGGAGGGGGAGTATCGATATTCATCAAAGCTACCCACACCTCCAGGTTGGTGGCAAAGCACGAAGCATCAGAGACTATCCATGTGCAACTAACAGTGGATAAAACTGCCTTCCAGTTTATAGCCTGCTACAGACCACCCTCCCAAACCCAGGAACCCCACTCAGCCTTCCTGAGAACACTGGAAAATATGAAGGTCTCTCCAAACACCATTATATTGGGCGACGTCAACTACCCAAACATAGACTGGGAGCATTACTCTAGCTCCAACACCCTAGCCCAAAGGTTCCTAGAATTTATAAACTCAAATGCTATGGAACAACTTGTTACCACTCCCACAAGAGGGAAAACATACTGGACCTGATCATCACCAACATGGGGACTCTATGCTCCAGACCAGAAGTGTGTCCCTCACTGGTAAGATCAGACCATAAACTAATCTCACTGGATATTCACATCCCGACCCCACCCCTGCCCAGAAAACCACAGTGAAAAACTTCTCTAAAGCAAATTTTACACTCCTCAAAACTGAGGTGGAATCCTTCAAAGCCCCCGGGCCTGTGGAAAATACAGCCCAGACCGCAGAATCCTTTATAAATGCATTCTATGAACACCTTCAGGAATGCATGGATCATGCGATCCCAAATAAAACCAAGACCCAATCCTCCAAAGGCAGACGTCCTGTCTGGTGGACCCCAGCCATAAACAAACTATACAATAGAAGGAGGAAGCTACTAAATGATAAAGCAAAATCCCAAAAGGGAAGGCATCACTGATCAGTATTAGCAAAAAGCTACGGGCACACATAAAATTGTCTAAGGCCAGCTTCGAGAGAAAAATTGCACAGGACACTAAGGATAATCACAAGACTTTCTTTAGTTATGTTAGGAACCTGGGTGGTAATTCCCAGATATGCTCAGAATTAGTCCAAAATGACAAAAATACACGAACCCACAGACATTGCCAACATCCTAGCTGACAGGTTCAGCAAACTTCTCCCCTCCCACCAAAAGGGCAAATATCTATCCCAGCAGAGTGCTGCCCCTGACATCTCAGATGCTCAGGTAAGAGCCGCCCTCTCCAAAGCAAAAACACAGCATCAATGGGACCAGATGGTGTCCCGGGCTGCGTCCTACATGAACTCAAAGAAGAGCTAAACCCAAACATAAAACTACTGTTCAATCTCAGCCTTACTACAGGATATGTGCCCAAAGAGTGGCGTACAGCAACAGTGGTCCCTCTCCATAAAGGTGGTGCCTCGATGGATCCTGGAAACTATCGCCCCATAAGCCTGACTAGCTTGGTCTGCAAAGCTATGGAAAGGATCATCATGGACCTCATAAATAAAGATATTGGGACCTACAAACACTGGATCCTACCCAGTTCGGCTTTGTTAAGGGCAGATCCTGCCTCTTAAACCTGGTTGATTTCTTTGAAACAGTCACCAAGGCCATTGACGAGGGGGAAGGTGGTCCACACAGCCTACCTGGACCTCGCAAAAGCCTTCGATACAATACCCCACTCGGGCATTATAGATAAGCTCACCAGCTTAAATATAAACCCCTATGTCACTAGATGGATTGCAAACTGGCTCAAGGACAGAACCCACATGGTTAGAATTGCTGGAGCCATGTCAGACTCCAAACCAGTTACAAGTGGTGTCCCACAAGGCTCAGTCCTGGGACCTCTCTTGTTCGGTATATATTTCTCGGAGGTACAGGCCAACACGGAAGGACTGTGGCTGACCAAGTTCACAGATGACTGCAAACTGGGTGCCATAATCGACTCTCCAGCCGACACAAGCATCCTCCAAAAGGGCCTCATAGAAACAGACAACTGGTGCCAGTGCCATGGCCTCAAGCTAAATGCCAAAAGTGTATAGTCATCCCCTTTGGCAAAAACAAAGTGCCCACAAATTACCACATAGGTGGAAATCCATTAAGTACAGAAGAAGTAATTAGGGACCTGGGGACCCAAGTTGATAGCAATCTCTCATTTGACAACCACGTGGCCAAAGTGGTTAGAAAAACATTTTATATAGCCCACCTAATCATGAAGGGATTCACATCTAGATCAGGGAGGTCATCGTGCCTCTTTACTCATCCCTCATCAGGCCCATAATTGAGTACAATGCCCCTTTTGGGATGTACCTTACCAGACACCTGCAGCAACTGGAAAGACCCCAAAAGTACCTCACCAAGAGGATCAAAGGGCTCAAACAGATGCCATATGCTGCCCGGTTAAAGAAACTCCAGCTCTACTCAGTGGCATACCGCCTGTTCAGAGGCGATCTGTGCCTGACGATAAAGCCATGTCCAACCCGCAATTAATGGTCATGCTGCACCTCAGAAAATCCAAATCCCATCGAGCTACGCTCGAGAGACTTGAACCTCAGCACTGAAATAAATAGGACACGCTGGAGGGACAGATTCATAACCCAGAGGCTCCCTTCACTCTGGAATAAAATCCCAGTCCAGGTTAGGCAGAGTCCCTCATTGACTCTCTTCAAGAGGAATCTTGATGAGTGGATGGGAGATCGTAGGTTTACCCCGGGTATCACTTCTGTGTCACTGTTAGATAGAGGCACAGTATACTAACCTCGAAAAAGGGCATAGCAAAATAAATTTAAAATGGGTGGCGAAAGCCAAACACATTCTGGCTAGGCTTATAAATGCCCTAGGGCAGATAGCCTAGTATGAACCTATGAACCTATGAACCTATAACAATAAGTATCCTTTTCTGTGCATTTAAAGTGGGTTTTTTTTAAAAAAAACAAACAAAGAAAAAATATACTTGTTTCCCGCCTTTCTAAGCTAGTATAGTCCAGTTTTCAGGTTAGTACTGAATTCAGGGCTGTGTTACAAGTCTCTGTGTTTGCCCATACCTTACTTGCATAGAAGGAAGTTTCTCTGTTCACCTTTGAGAGAGGGGAGCTGCTTTGAGCAGCCTATCTGTCCCTGGGTGAGTGGTATTCAGCCCAGAAAGTAGTAGTTTATTGGCCATTTTGGGTTAATTTCTATCTCTTTTATTTCCCTGCTATAAAAACTGTATTTGCCCGGTTTTGCGCACTAGTATATAACTATTCCCGGCTCGACAAAGTCTCCTCTTCAATTTTTGCCTTGGAACTAGACAAACTTTCAACTTAAGCACTCAAACCATTCATTTCTCAGCCCTGCACTTGCTCAGAACTCATGGCAAGCACTTATAAACCCTAGCACTAGATCCCCTATACTGTACAGAAGGACAAGGCTCTGTATTCGACCTTACCAGCCAATCAGTAAAACGGTTCACTGTACCTATCCAGGCATGTCCAAAGGGCAGTTTCAGGTGTACTCTCCAGTCCAACTGGTGAATATGGGGATTTTGAGGCAATGTTACAACTGCCTCATGTACACAGACAACCCTCTCCTCCTACCACCAAACACTAATACATGTGAGAGATGCAATTATACAGCCAAACTGGAGGCTAAGCTCTCTCAACCCAAGACTGGATCAGACAGTCAAGAGGAGAAGGGAAATACTTGCATCACACCACCAGTCTCACATAGACCCATTAAACCAGCACTGTCCAAAAACACACATAAATACAGAAAAACATACTTGTAGGCTCTAAATAAAAATCTGCAAAAGCAATAGAGACCTCCATAGCAGACATCCAAGCAACCTCCACCCCCCCCCAATACAAACCTTGAAACACATACTTCACAAAACCAGTGTGCCACCCAATCACAGCCCTTAAGGCAAAATAACATACCCAACACACTAGTAATAGGTGACTCTATAGTCAGGCACACTGATGTCTCACTCACTAGACTGAACAAGGAGAAGGTTACTGTTATCTGCCTGTCGGGTGCCAGGATCTTCCACATAACACAAGCACTCAGGTCACTCCAGAACAAGTGCAAATACGACTCTGTCATTGTCCATGTTGGTGTGAATGACCTGAGCCGTACCTCCCTAGACTACATGAAAAGAGACAAGGATGAGCTCTCTGATCACATAGCCCAGGCCGGTATGACCCTGACCCTGAGTAGCATCCTGCCCTCACCAAGAATGATACCATGGTATAAAGAAAAAATTATCAATTTCAACAATTGGCTAAGTTTCTGGTGTCATTCAAAGGGGATCCAGTGTCTATCCACCTGAGATGACATGCTTGACAAGCCACGCTGCTTTGCTAGAGACAGCTTGCAGCTGTCACCCTTAGGCTTTTGAATACTGGCCAAGGCTCTTGCCACCCCCATAGTGCCTTTTTTAGGCAAGGCCCAAAAGACAAATCCACCGCCATAAATCGCACAAGTAACAAAAAACTGACGGTAATGCTACTCAATGCCAGAAGTCTAAACCTCAAAATGCACACACTCGAGGCACTCCTCAGTATGGAGAAAATCGATATATGTGCAGTAACAGAAACCTGGTTTAAGGCTCCAGAGAGCACCCCAGCACTACCAGGCTACAACTCATACCATACATTTCGGCCACAAGACCCAGACCGAAATACAAAAGGCAGGGGCGTATCTATATTTATCAAGGATACCCACACCTCCAGGTTAGTGGCACAGCATGATGCTTCAGAGATCATCCACGTGCAACTAACAATGGGCAAAACTGCAATTCAAATTGTAGCTTGCTACAGATCACCCTCCATGTCCCAGGACCCCCATTCCACATTTCTGGAAGCAATGGGAAACATAAAGGTCCTACCAAACACCCTAATATTGGGTGATTTCAATTACCCAAACATTAACTGGGAGAAGAACTCAATTACTAACTCCCTTGTCCAACATTTCCTAGAATTTATAAACTCAAACTCCCTGGATCAACTGGTCAACACTCCCACCAGAGCTGACAACATATTGGATCTGTCCAAAAAACCAACAGGAACGTGGTAAAGTAAAACACGTAGATGAATGTCATAAATATAGAAAAATAACATGTGAAATAACAACGCCAAAGTTTTTTAATAAAGCTTTCGGAAATAATCCTTCATCAGTATTACAAACTTTCAATTAAGAACACCACTAAATATATAAATTTAAAAATCACATGATTACACACAACCAATAAAAATAAAAAAACAAATTAATCACTTTCTTAAGCACATTTGCTTATACCTCAAAACTGGTTTAAGGGATACCATTTTGTTTATACCTGGGTGATGATCTGCATTCAGACGAATAATCCATTCATATTCTTTTCTTTCCAATTTATTGTCAATATCACCACCCCTTCGATCAATAGAAATTACGTCCAAAACCCTAAATGTAAAAGTATGTGTTGAATCACAGCTCCTATAATGTTCTGCCAAGGCATTAGTTAACACTCCTTTATTTCTAACTGATTTGTGTTCTACCATCTGATCCCTTAACCTACGTGTTGATTTTCCTACATAAAATGCCTGACAGGTTTTACATGTAGCTAGGTAAACTATACGACTGGTATTACAAGTAGCTCCACATTTTAACGTATATTCTCTTTTAGTTATCGGATGAATAAATATAATAGCCCTATTTATATTTATACAAATTGTACAATTAAAACTGGGAACAGTGCCTACTTTAGTTTATACAATATTTTTAGATTGAACAAAATCTTTATAACAAAGCCTTTTATTTAAATTACGGCAATTTTTATAAGAAAGTTTAGGAAATGTTTCTATATGATTTAACAACTCAGGTAAAGACAATAAAATACACCAATTCTTCTTAATTATACATTCAACAGCTTTACTTGCCTGACTAAAGGTAGAAACATAAAATAATTTTTTTATTTTTCTCATCAGAGATAAAACAACGTCTGAGGAGGACTTAACTGAAGGGTCCTTTGATCGGAAATAAAGACTTAATGTATCATTTCTCGCAGCCACTACTTCAGAATAGATGTCATTTAACATCTCTCTCTCTCATATCCCTTACCAACAAAATTAGAAATAAGTTCATCCGATTGTTTACAAAAAATATTATCATCAGTATTCAGTTTACTATATCTAGTTAATTGAGCTTTAACAATACTCTTAAATACAAATTTTGGATGCATACTACTTCTATCCAGATATTTTTTCTTTTGCAATGGCTTTTTATATACAGTTGTATGTAAAAGTGATCCAATCATAAAAAATTCAATATCCAAAAAATGTATTTTATTCGTTGAATAATTAAATTTTATTACATTTTTTAAATTCTGTAGTATTATCAAGAAAATTAACAAACTGTAATAGTTCACTTTCACTACCCTTCCAACCAAGAAAAACATCATCCACAAAACAATGAAAAAATGAAAGATATAATGAATTAGTCGTGCCATTAAATATAAACTCATTCTCTCATTTTCTAAGAACCAAATTTGCGTATGTGTTTCCCATTGGAGTACCCACTGCGACACCACTCAACTGCTGGTAACGTTTACCATTAAATAAAAAATAATTATTCTCTAATACCAATTATAAAAGTTCACATATAGTCTCAATTTTGCGTGCAGGCAATTCCCCAACTTCAACCAACAGCTCTCTATGTCATACCATTCCCTAAACTGATCAAGAAAATCACCAGAATCCCTTATATAACTTTTGACATATTTCAAATAACCACTTAACACATTTTCTAATTTAAGGAAATCGGCTCTGTGATCCACCCCCTACCCGAAACTATTGGTCGCATTCAGGGTTTAGATAAACATTTGTGAACTTTTGGTAAACCATAAAATCTTGGTAATATGGGACAAGGTACATTAAAGTAATGAAACAAATCTAACGAAATATCATTATAAATCTGTAGCTCATACATTAACAAATTCACATTCCGAATGCCTTTTTTTACATCTAACAATGTAACTTCCTTAAAAGCTTCAGCATTTTTAAGTTCATCACCTACTAGTGAAAAATACATCTCACGATCCATAACGACGATTGCACTGCCCTTATCGGCCTGTTTTAAAACAATATCTGAATAATTTTCCAGTTCATGCAACGCCCTGCATTCATTGAATGTTAAATTATAAAATTTATCAAAATTTTTACGTTCAAATATAGCCCTCAACTGCTGTTCACATATTTCAGAAAACGCTGATATACCAGGATGGCTAACCGGAATCAAAACACTAGCTCTCTTTAGAGTTGTACTACACTAAAAATCTTTAGTTCTGTTAAAACATTAGTCATAAAGTCAATGGATGTAGGTATAAACTTCAAACCTCTGTTAAGAAGCATAATTTCATAATCGGTCAAAACATGTCCACTGAGGTTTATTATAACATCTCCCATTGTCTGCACTACTGCTTGGTTCGACTGTGAGTTTTTGGGTGTCTGATATAACTTTCTTCCCGCATTCTCGCTGGCATTCTGCCTCTTAAACTCCCCCTCTGTTGTGATGGTACCTCTTCCTGAATTTTCGGGTTGATCACCATGGTAAATCTGTGAAAATACGTATTATTAGGATTATTATTAGATGAAGTTTGTTCACTCGTATCAATTAAAGTAGAAGCAGCAGAAATATTAGCTGATAGTCCAGCTGCCTCATTATCTTGGCGATCAAGTACAATAGCCTCTGCCTCATTCAGCGGTGGAAATTCATCTAAGTCATTTAATAATATATGACTAGTATTCTTCTGGCCATTTAGATTATCTCTAGAATTTGTATAATGCTTATCCTTTGGCCAGGAAAAAATATGACCAGATTTAAAATCTGCAATATCTCTATTAAGCTTATGTTGCTTTTGTTGCATAAGCTTTATATCATACGCCTTGAGGCGATCAAGCATTGAACTATATTGTGCAGAATAATTGGAAAAAAGAGGTAAGGAGAATAATTCATCCTCACCTTCAATAATTGATTTTTGCAGATCTTGCTCCACATCCATAAAAAAATCATTTATCAAACGCATGTAGTCCAAGCTCAGCTTAATGTTCAGTTCTTGCCATTTCTTAAGCAAAATAGGGTACGCATTTCCATATGAAGGCATTTTCAAAATGCATAATCCCCGAGGTACGACATTAAGCTCTAAATAAGCAGTGAAACTGAAATGCTGCCACTGAAGATTTTTTTATTTTTTTTACTTTTACCTCCAACATGGAAAGTTTTTGCTGAAAAGTCTCAATTCCATTATCATTAGAAGATGGTTGGGTTATAGGTCCACTTACAACACACAATAGCCCCAGCAATGGATTAGAGCTGGTTTGTAGAGGAGAACCAATCCTCTGAGTAGACATAATTAGGCTGTGTGAACGAAAAACAATTCTTTAGAGTGTCCACGAACTGCAGTAACGAATATAATGGTCCAAAAAAACAACAGGAACATGGTAAAGTAAAACACGTACATGAATGTCATAAATATAGAAAAATAACATGTGAAATAACAGCACCAAAGTTTTTTAATAAAGCTTTCGGAAATAATCCTTTATCAGTATTACAAACTTTCAATTAAGAACACCATTAAATATTTAAATTTTAAAATCACATGTTTACAAACAGCCAATAGAAATAAAAAAACAAATTAATCACTTTCTTAAGCACATTTGCTTATACCTCAAAACTGGTTTAAGGGATACCATTTTATTTATACCTGGGTGATGATCTGCATTCAAACGAATAATCCATTCATATTCTTTTCTTTCCAATTTATTGTCAATATCACCACCCCTTCGATCAATAGAAATTACGTCCAAAACCCTAAACGTAAATGTATGTGTTGAACTACAGCTCCTATAATGTTCTGCCAAGGCATTAGTTAACACTCCTCTATTTATATCTGATTTGTGTTCTACCATCCGATCCCCTAACCTATGTGTTGATTTTCCTACATAAAACGCCTTACAGGTTTTACATGTAGTTAGGTAAACTATACGATTGGTATTAAAAGTAGCTCCACATTTTAACTTATATTCTCTTTTAGTTATCGGATGAATAAATATAATATCTCTGTTTATATTTATACAATTTGTACAATTAAAACAGGGAACAGTGCCTACTTTAGTTTGTACAATATTTTTAGATTGAACAAAATCTTTATAACAAAGCTTTCTACTTAAATTACGGCAATTTTTATAAGACAATTTAGGGAATGTATCTATATGATTTAACAACTCAGGTAAAAACAATAAAATACACCAATTCTTCTTAATTATACATTCAACAGCTTTACTTGCCTGACTAAAGGTAGAAACATAAAATAATTTTTTATTTTTCTCATCAGAGTATAAAACAACGTCTGAGGAGGACATAACTGAAAGGTCCTTTGATCGGAAATAAGGACTTAATGTATCATTTCTCGCAGCCACTACCTCAGAATAGATGTCATTTATCATTGCTCTCTCATATCCCTTACTAATAAAATCAGAAATAAGTTCATCTGATTGTTTATAAAAAATATTATCATCAGTATTCAGTTTACTATATCTAATTAACTGAGCTTTAACAATCCTCTTAAATACAAATTTTGGATGCATACTCCTTCTATCCAGATATTTTTTCTTTTGCAAAGGTTTTTTATATATTGTTGTATGTAAAAGTGATCCATTCATAAAAAGTTCAATATCCAAAAAATGTATTTTACTCGTTGAATAATTAAATTTAAATTTTAAAAATTCTGTAGTATTATCAAGAAAATTAACAAACTGTAATAGTTCACTTTCACTACCCTTCCAAACAAGAAAAACATCATCCACAAAATGACGAAAAAATGAAACATGCAATGAATTAGTCACGCCATTAAATATAAATTCATTCTCCCATTTTCTAAGAACCAAATTTGCGTGACATATTGGACCTGGTCATCACCAACATGGGCGCCAGAGGTCAACCCCTCGCTGGTTAGATCTGACCGTAAACAAATCACTCTGGATATCCACATTCCGCCCCCAACCCTGATCAAGGAAGCCACCATGAAAAACTTTTCAAAAGCAAACTTCACATTACTTAAGACCGAGGTGGAAAGTTTCAAAGTTCCCATGCTAAAGGATAACACTGTCCAAGATGCAAAATCCTTTACTAATGCATTCTACAAGCACATACAAGAATGCATGAATCATGCTATCCCAAGCAAAACCAAAACCAAGACTCACTCCTCCAAGAAAAGGAAACCAGTCTGGTAGACCCCTGCCATAAACAAGCTATACAACAGAAGGAGGAAACTAGTACAGAAAAGAGCAAAATCCTAAGAAGGGAAGACATCCCTGATCAGTATCAGCAAGAAACTACGATCCCTCATAAAATCATCCAAGGCTACCTTTGAAAGAAATATTGCCAAGGACTTCAAAGATAACCACAAGGCATTCTTTAGCTATGTCAATAATCTAGGTGGCAATGCTCAGATCTGCTTGGAGTTAGTGCAGAATGGCATAAAATAGACTGAACTGGCCAATATCGCCAACATCCTGGCAGACAGATTCAGTGCAAACTTCACCCTCCTCTCACCCCAAAAGGGCCCATAACCATACCAGAAGAATGTAGAGCCCCTGAAATCACAGACACTCAGGTTAAAACAGCCCTCTCCAAAGCCAAAAACACAGCATCAATGGAACCAGACTGTGTCCTACACGAGCTCAAAGATGAACTAACCCCTGACCTAAATACACTGTTCAAACTCAGCCTCTCTACAGGCTACGTACACATAGAGTGATGCACAGCAACGGTTATTCTGCTCCACAAATGTGGAGCCACAACAGAGCCCAGGAACTATCACCCTATAAGCCTGACTAGCTTGGTCTGCAAGGCTATGGAGTGCATCATTATGGAACTCATTAACAGAGACATTGGGAACCTCCAAACACTGGACCCTACCCAGTTCGGCTTTGTTAAGGGCAGATCATGCCTCCTAAACCTGGTGGACTTCTTTGAGACAGTTACCAAGGTTATAGATGAGGGAAAGGTGGTACACACAGCCTACCTAGACCTTGCAAAGGCCTTTGACACCATTCTCCATTTTGCTATTATAGACAAGCTCACCAGCCTGAACATAAACCCCTATGTCGCAAGATGGGTTGCCAACTGGCTCATGGACAGAACCCACATGGTGACAGTTTTGGGAGCTAGGTCCGACTCTAAACTGGTTACAAGTGGCGTTCCCCAGGGCTCAGTCCTAGGACCCCTCCTGTTCGGCATATACTTCTCAGATGTACAGGCAAGTACAGGAGGACTATGGCTGACCAAGTTCGCAAACTAGGGGCTATAATTGACTCACTGGCTGACACAGACATCCTTCAAAAGTTTCTAACTGAGACGGATACCTGGTGTCAAAATCATGGCCTCCCCTTTGGAAAAAACAAAGTACCCACAAACTACCACATAGGTGGTAGTCCCCTAAATATGGAATATGTAGTAAGGGATCTGGGGACCCAAGCAATTAGTAATCTCTCCTTTGATAATCACATTGCCAAAGTGTTTAGAAAAATCCTTCTATGTGGCCCACCTAATCACAAAAGGGTTTGCATCCAGATCAAAAGAGGTCATTGTGCCCCTCTACTCATCACTCATCAGACCCATCATAGAGTGCAATGCCCCATTTGGGATGTACCTTACAAGACATCTGCAACAGCTGGAAAGACCACAGAAGTACCTCACCAAGAGGATCACTGGCCTCAAACAGATGCCTATGCAGCTCGACTGAAGAATCTCCAGTTGTACTTGGTTGCATACCGCCTACTCAGAGGTGATCTCTGCCTGACATACAAGGCCATGTCCAACCCAGAATTGATGGACATGCTCCACCTAAAGAAAACCATATCCCCTCGAGCCACATGCTCTAGGAATCGAAACCTCACCACTACAATAAATAGGACGTGCTGGAGGGATAGATTCCTGTCCTAGAGACTTCCCATGCTTTGGAACAAGATTCCAATCAACATTAGGCAGGGCTCCTCACTAACACTCTTCAAGAGAAACCTTGAAGAGTGGATGGGAAACAGAAAGTTTACCTCAGGGATCACTTCAGTGGCTCTGCTGGACAGAAGCACAGGGAACTAATCTAAGGGGGTGGCGAAAGCCAACACATTCTGGCTAGGCTTATAAATGCCTTTGGGCAGATAGCCTAGTATCTACCTATGAACCTATGAACCTAATTAGTCTTATCCTCTTTCTTCTGTAAAAATTAATGGTATCTAAGGTAACTGTGCTGCTGTCCATATAACAAGCCAGACCATGCAAACTTGTACCCAAATTCCGGAATGATGCTGCATATATTTCTCCATGTTGAAATAGCTGCCTCTTTAATCTCTCTCTTTGTGGTTGTAAGCATTTGCAGAGGTAAGGCGCAGGCAACAATGGCTCACTGACTACAATAAATCCAAATTATAAAAAAGGAACACCAAATGTGTGCTACAACTATGGAACTGCAAATAAATATTTGTTTATTAAATGTTCATCTTTATGCACTTGTGCCTTGTGGTTTACATATTCTTTCAGTTATTGTAGTGCACTGTTTACTTGCACCTGTGCTGACCTCTCTTTTCACTTTAATCTTATACAAATATTAAATAAACCTTTTATGTACGTTCTTTAGCATAGAGTAATGACTCTGCAAATGTTTTGGATGGCTAGGTTTGTTAATTTACTGATTAAAACTATTTAAAAAGTGAATATTCCTAAGCAGCACACTGCTTTCAGTAGAAATGCAGTACAGCTAATAAAAAACTGAAATTAAATTTGTTTTATTTATTTATTTAGTTTGTTTACTGGGGTTAGTACACTGATCACAACAGACCATTTGCAGGCAGAGCCAGGGTAACTTAGCAAATGTCCACTTACTTCTGGTGTTTTCATCTTAAACTAATGCATTATCTTATTTGGACAGTAGCTTGTTGGACTTTCACAGAACAGAGGCATAAGACCAGAAATAGGAAAGCATTATCAAAATTTAAAAGCATACAGTAAAAATAAAACCTGGGAGTCTAAAAGCAGAGTAAGGCTGTTTGCTAGAGACAGTTCTGATCTGCTTCTGAAGTCTGCACAAGGAGATGGCATTCCTGGGAAGAGATCCAGCTGGAATTTATCTGCTTAGCTATTGTTTGGAATTACAAGTGGAAAATAAGTAAAAAATCAAGCATATATTTAGCTACTGGTAGTGACAGAACCAAAAACTGTTATTTAGAGTTCTTATGTATGCCATTGTTTGCACACTTTCCATACTACATGTAAATTACAAACCCTTAGTGATGGGATTAATCATGTTATCATATGTAATAGCAACTTCTAAAGTGTCTGATGCAAAAAGTGAGTTATTTTTGCAAATAATTTTGTTGATAAGAAAGGACCCTTGATTTTTTTCTTGAGATCAAACACTCTTGACATGACATAATAAAAGAATGAACCCACAATGCCTCACTACCTACATTATTTCATAAACTACTATACTTCCATCCTATGTGCAACAACAGGGGAGACATATCCTAGTAAGACAATTTGTCAGCTGTGTCTCTCAGTTGTAACACCCTACATTGAAAATTAATTCATGTAATGATTTATCAGTGAAAGCATGCTATAAGCAGCTGTTCTTCTAAAGAAGTACAGTGATTCTGATTACCATTACTGCTTTGCTGGTGTATGTAAATCATTGTTAGTACCTACGTTTATGTCACTTTGTGGGTGCAGTCATAAGGGAAAAAGTCATACTCTTTGTTTTGTTTAAAAACCACTTCCAGCTTTAGCGTCTGGAGTATATTCAGAAATAAAATTAACTGTAAAACATAGATGTCTAAGAAGTGTAAATACATTTTAAACACATTCATTTTGCGTTTTCTTTGTGCAAGTTTATTGTTGCTTATATGTTTGATTTTGCAAGTACGTTGTTCACAGTTTCATTAGTTCTGACTTACCTTATGGCTGAGGAGAACATTAAGATGCTCAGCCACATCACCCACTACTGGTCTGAAGCTATAAATATCCCCCATTAAGCAGACATTTTACCCTAATTCATGATGTTAATTTGTGTTCTTCCTTCCAGTCATCCAGACTGTTTTTTTTTAAGTTGCTAGAGAACTATTCTGCCTGATAGGATAGGGTAACCTATTCCAGAAGCCAAGAATATGCCAGGTTAGATGTCTGTTATACCGTTTGCTATTCCTAATATGGTGTTATGGGTTTAGGTTTCTATAATGGTTGTTTGCTTTACCACTGGTTCTATTTAGGTGAAGGAGCTAAGAGAGTGCTGGGTGATTTGTAGCACAGCAGGCTAAGCAGGGATCTTACTCCAGAGTCAGTATGGCACTGAATAGAGAGACAGGACTTTTACTCTATCAGAGTAGCCAATGGTACTGAGACCTGCCATCTTTTTGTTGAGGAAATATTAAGATCTCTCAAGTTGGTTTAGGTGCTTAGTGAGGTATATGCTGAAGAGTGCATTATATTTAATTATGGGCCTAGTAAGGGAATTACATCTTATTTGTGATGTTCAACTACTGTATGTAAATAGACTATTCAGTGTATTACTGCAACCTGGGCTATGCTTAAATTGGTCATTACTGACCAGCATCTTACATAGATACATACATACAGAAATAAATTAATGCATACACTTATAAATATATGCATACATAGGGGACTGCTTCATTTCATCAACTGACTGAAACATCTAAACCCAAAATGTTGAGACCACAACATCTTAAACACAAAACGTCGACAGGACAAAACATTGTCACCCTAAACCTCGAAACCCATAACGTCCAAAAAAGAATTGCAAACTACACCTAACAACACTACTCCCTTCTATACCCTAAAACAACCTGTCCAACTAACATACTCAAAATAACACCTCCTTCATGTTTCTCCAGGGGGCTCTTCCCCCTACACATTAAATATACCAACTTCAAGATCCCCACTGTAATGCAATCTCCAAAACTTGCAAACACGCACATGTTCCCCACACAAAATGCCTAAACACATCCAACACACACACACACACACACACACACACACACACACGCTTCCCCTCTTAGTACCTTGTCCAGCCAGCTTAACAACCACAATTCTTTAAACCTTATACATCCATTCATAAAAGTAAAAAAAATCTTTTACCCCTTTCACAAAAACTAACAGAAAAACATCTCACACACCACACTACAGCACTGCACGTTACCTCTGCCATGTTTCCTCCATACAAAACATAATGTCTTAAAGCAACACTACAATATAAAAACTCTACAGCACTAATTCAAGAAAAAATTTGACTTCAAAAAACCTGACATTCTAAATTTTCAAACTTTTAAAAGTTAGATATTATGGTCTCGACATTCTATACTTCGATCTTCAGGTAAGTCGACTAAATAAAGGGAATCTCATACACAGATACATAAAACAAAGTTGGAAAGTTATTTAAAAAGTGACAACATTCTTCTTATCTTGTACTTACTGAAGCTGCCAAATGCAGCTCTATGTTGGTGCCTAGTAGAGATAAAAGTCTGGATAGCTTTTGCGTGCTGAAACCAATGTCTGATTAGCTGCTGCTTTAGAACCTTGTAAAACAAAGTCTGATTAGTACACATAAACTTTGCAGACTATTAACCTTTTAAACTTTGCGCAGTAATATTGAAATAACTTGGCTGTATAACAGATGACACATACAATACTGTACAGTTTACAGTGTTTACTGTTTCAGATTTTACTTTTCATTCAATACGGATGATAATCTCCAGTGCTCAGATCTGACATCATACACTTTTTAATGTCCTTTTTTATATCCTTTCTCATGCCATTCGGATCTTGTCCATGAGAACAGCCTGTTATTTAATACCTTTGGAATTTGCAGTCTGTTACTTTGGTATTTTCTGATGTCATACAATCTGTTCTGTTTCAAGGTGAATAACTTTGGGGAGTCTTTTTACTGTGAATGTTTCTGTAGGAAAGCAGTTTTCCCACACTCCCTGCACCTGTGTCTCAGGAAATATTTTATCTGTAATTTTTCTTGAAGCTTGTACCAAACACTGTACATTCAGCTGAATTTCTTTTTTAAGGAAAAAGTGAAGAAATGAGTGTTCAAATAAGACCTGAAAACTCCAAATCCCCGTTGTAGTCTGTAACAAAGGCACTTTCAAAAACTTCACCACCTACTTTGTCCACATTATTGCCCTCTGTGGATGAATCACCTACAGTGTTTTCTTCTTTTCCCAAAATAGGCGCAAATCTATCACTTCTGCCACTTAAAACTTCAGTCAACCTCATTAATTAGCTGCCTGTGATAGCCTCTTTCTAAAATCGTTTTTTCAAACAAGTCAAATTCAAGTACAAGATTGTTGTCATTCGAGGTCATTCTACTACCCCGAATGAACTGTCCTTTCACTATCCCTCTCTTCTGACTGAATGGATGTGCACTGCTGAAGTATAAAAAGGAATTGGCATATGTCTCTTTCCTGTGTACTTTGGATTTAAAACCATTAGTATCTTTCTCAATGGTGACATTCAAATAGTTGACACCATTATGTTGAATACTGTGGGTAAATTTTAAAAAGTTGGTAGAATTGGTAATACAATCAAGAAATTCTAGAAATCAATCCTCTGCATCTACCTAAAATAAGCAGGTGTCATCCAAAAATCTTTTGTAGAAAACCCAGCAGTCTGTAAACCTGGAATTGAAAACATATTTCTCCTCCCAACAAGATAAAACTATATTGGCATAAGTAGGGGTGCAACTAGCGCCCACTGCAACCTCTTTCAACTGACGGAAAAATTCTCCTTCACAATATATGAAATTATTTTTGAGAACTATATCCATAAGATCCAAAAGGACTTGGGCTTCATCATTAGTAAAATTTTCGTGACACCTTACCACTTCATCTAAATATTCAAGACCTTCCTTATGTAGAATTATGGTGAAAAGGTCTACAACTTCAATAGTGATGAAGATTAAATTATCTTTATAAAACTCATGACTTATTTTTCTTAAAAAAATCCCATGAGACCTTCAGAACCTCTTTTCCACCCATTGAAATGTCCTTAAGCTTGTAATCCAAGAATTTAGCCAATGGGGCAGTAACCAACCTCTCTGATGCCACTATAGGCCTAAGGTGTGGATTCTCCACATTTTTTGGACCTTCAGTACTCCAAAAATTGAAGCTACACATGGGTCCTAATTATGTAAATACTTAAATGTTTGTATATCAATATGGTTGTCCAACAGCAAATAATTTAAAGCTATATAGATCTTTTTGTAAGCTATATTTATTTCATTCTTAGAAATACATGTGTATTTACTTTCATCCTGTAAAATCTCAAACATTTTCCCCTTGTAGATGATAGAGTCCATAATCACGGTCCCACCCCTTTTGTCTGGTTTCATGATTCTGCTTGATGTATCAGAATTCAACTCCTTAAGTATATCCCTTTCGGTTTTAGATAAGTTAGGGACAACCCTAATTTTTGAAATATTTTCTCTTAAAGCTTTCTCAGTAACTGTTTCAAAGTTCTTCAGTTGTGGATGTAAGGGTGGGTTCCATGTATTACTCCTTTTCAAGGAAGAACTGCCCTTGTTATGTCCTGCTAACAATAATTTGAGGTTTTTCTTCCTAACAAACATCTTTAAATCAATCAGCACTTTATTAATATCACACTTTTTTTGGGGAACAAATTTAAAACCTTTTAAAAACAATCCAAAGAAACCTTTGGTAATGTCTAAACTACTATAATTGAAAATAATGTGATTTTTGTAACTTACTTTGTAACCTTCTACCACTATATTGTCTGTTTCTCCTGAAAATTCATAGTCTTGAATTAAAATCTCTCTCTCCTGTTCCACCCCCCCCCCCCATCGGTCTACTTGTATTGAATTGGTTGCTTGTTCTCCAATCTCTCAGACCGTCAGAGGGGGGATAGTCTAAAGGGTTATTAATGTCTCCAGGACTGGACATATCTTACCTTTCATTTAAGTATGCACCCCCTGCTCTATCCATATCATAAGAGTGGTTGTTATGATATCCCTGTGCTCTACCTGGCCCTTTTCTATTCTCATATCTAATGTGTCCTTTAGGACAAGGGTAACATGTCTTAGCTTCATATTCTTTGAGATCTCTTTCTAATTTCTTTTTCTTTCTGTTAAAAATTTCCTGTAGTTTGTCCTCTATAATGTCATAGTATTTTCTTCTGTTTTGTTCAACAGTATGCATTAAGTCATTGATCAAGCATTCACTGACATTTTTAATACAGTCATTTAAAACAGACATTTCTCTCGTGTTTTGTTAAACTATAGCATGCAGAATTTCAAAGCCACAGCTGTCAAAAATGTCCAATAACTCTTTGTGAAATTCAGATTCATTTTCCACATTGTTAGGGAATTTCCACACTCTAAGATCCTTAGGAACAATGTGGAATATGAGACATTCTTTTAAATATACATTGTCTATGCTTAAAGTCTTATATTTAAGCAACAAAGTTTGTAACTTGTTTAAATTAAATTGTCTCTTTGCTTCAAATTTAAAGGACATATATTTAGGAATTAGGGACAGACCTATTACTGCAAGGTCCTATTATACATGTGATATGAAAGGTATAATACATCTTGTTTTTTGTGAAGCTTGTGAGGCCTTTTATGTCGGGAAGTCAGAAAGAAAGCTCAGGAAGTGTATGTATAATCATATGTATGACATTAAGAAAGGTAATCAAAAGAATGCACTTTACAAACAAACGTTGATATGTTCAGGGTATACTTTCAAGTTCTTTGTATTGGAAGAAGTAACTATTGATATAAGAAGAGGGTCTTGGGGAACACCGGCAATTAGTATTGAAAGCCAGCAACAGCCAGGGTTGACTGATATGATTTCCCTTGCCCCAGTCCTTAAAATGATATCAGCTAAGTTATAAATTTTTTTTTAAGTTCAGTTTTAATGTTTTAGAGCAATATTTAAGATTTCCACAAGGTGGAGCTATAAGTATGTTTTATATTAAGTTATATGTATTTTGTACATTTTTATACATCTTCATTACATTTCAAGTTATTTAACACTTTTAACAATTTTAAAACTTATTTATAACCAGTATATTTACTAATAGTATAAAATGTCTTTGGTAGATATACTTTTATGACTTATATTATGCATACAAGTTTTAATTTGATTCAATCAAGTCTTGATTGTTTAATTGAAGTATTTAATTGAAGGGGTGTACAACAGGGGGTTATTTCATGCCCTGCAATTGTCTGAAGAAGTCTGTATTATTAAGGACGAAAACGCAGTTGTGTCAAGTGCGTTCATGTGGATGTGATTTTGTTTGTTTTATGTGACTTGGCCGTTTCTGCAATAAAGGATTTGATTCTGATGCTTTGCCTCATCACAAGTGTCCTCTTTTTAAGGAGTTATCCTTATCAGCATTTTTCTCAAGCTGTACCAGATCCTCATGTTACATTGACAGATGAATGCTGTTTTTCTTTTTTTATTTGATTTTTAGCTGGGAACAGTTTAACCCTTTAATATATGTATGCTAGCAAACAGAAATGTTTATGCAGCTAACTGACTAGTTTCCTATATATATTATAGCAAACAGAAGTGTATATGCATCTAACTAGAAAACAGAAGTGTACATGCAGTTATAAATCTCTAAATATATATATATATATATATATATCTAACAAATGTACGGCTATAACTTTCTTAGACCTATAGGAAATACAACAAAGGATAAATTTTGCAAAGTAGAAAGATTTTCTAACCACCACAGAGACATGATGATCAAAGGAGAGTCTGTAATGAACATTTTTACTGAAGTTCCCGATGATTGGATGCAATTTAAGTAGAATGATATCCGGATGGTAATCAGTAGTTATGCTAGATTTTCCAAAGGATACTATGCTTCATTCCTTGTTGCTGAGAGTAAGCTCACAATTTATGCACCAAACATTTGTTTGGTCGACCCATTGCAGAAGAATTTAAGTATAAGAATGGGATATGATAATCACCACCGGTTTGCAATCATCAACAAACAAGGTTAGCCATAGTCCTTTGATATTAACTTTTATATCATAGAAAAGCACAACAAAAAGGAGGAGGCCTACAGCTGGGCAATGTAGGACACACCTGGTGACAGTTTTTTTCCCATCTAAAGCAAATATCTTGTCCTGTTGGCATGGTTTTTTTTAATTTTATTTATCAATTTTGATTTTGAATGAAGAAGCTTTATGGTCTATTCTTACCAGGGAGTATGAGACATGGGGGGGGTGCAGCATTCTCCCATATTTGCGATATTTGTGAGTATGAGGTCCAGTATGTTGGACCCTCTAATGGGTGTATTCACTAGTTGGTCAAAGCTGTTTGTATTTACCAAGTCCTGGAATCTCTGTGCCTGTAGATGTGAGGCTGTGCAGGATTCCCAGTCTATACAGGGGGAATTAAAGTCTCCCATGAGTAGGAAATAGGTTAGATGGTAAGCATCTCCAGTAGGGCCAAGTATGCATTGTGATTTTCCTGGGACATGCAGCATCACTTATAGCTGGCTAAGATAAGGTACTGGATTTTGTCTATGGAGATCTGTACATTGAAGAACTCCAGCACGTCATCCTGTTTGACCATGCTAGAGGTATGCTTGTTATTGATGTACCTTGAGACAACTTCACATTTAGTCCTTGTCTGTGCAGCTACCGCTCAGAAAGTGTGGAAGATACTGCGGGGTACTCTTTGCAGCATTAAACTATGTCTCAGTAACAGCACAGATAGCTGTATTCTTGAGTGTGAGAAGGGCTTGGAGGGATTGCAGTTTTTTATTTAGGCTCCTGCAATTGGTAGGTTTGTCAATTTGGCATTGCCTAGAAAAGGCACTATGAGGATGGATAAAATCTTAGCCAGTATTCGAAATCCTAGAGGAGAAATTTGCAGACTATCCTTGGCAAAGCAATATAATCTGTTAGTCATGTCCTCCCAAGCTGACAAATATTGGATCCTATTAGAATGTCAACAGATAGTTAGCCTGATGTTGAAATCTTTCATTTTTTTTGCTCATGTAGTGGCATCGTCCTCAGTGATGGTAATATGCTGCTCAGTGAAAAGCTCATACCAGCCAGAGGCACACAGTCTGAAAGCCCCATAATGTCCCTCTTCATATAGTCCAGGGAGGTACAGTACATCTCAGGTCATTTACAGCTAGATGGACTTTGATGGAATTGTACTGGTACCTGTGATGTAATGAGTGCATGTGTGATTTGGCAGATCCTGGCTCCAGGTAAGCAGCGAACTGTTTTCTTCTCCTTGTTCGGCCTGGTTACAGGGGCATCAGTACATCTTACAATGGAGTCCCCTGTGATGAGAGTCCTGGGAAGTCTGTTTGCTTGCCTTAAGGACTTAGAATTTGGGACTCCACTAAGAGCTGTTAGGTGTTGCTTTTTCTGAGTAACTTTGGACTTGCTGAGACATAGCTTTGACAACAGGTGATCAAAGTGATCTTTGTTGTTTAAGACAATTGTTTTTAAGTGCCTCAACATACATTAGTCTATGTGCATGTTATGTGCTATATGAGGTGGGTGTTGTGTCCATTGTTTCAACAACCTGATGTGCGCTTGTATGCAAGAGTTTAGTCTCCAGTGTCATTGTGTAAGTACACCTCTCACATACTGTGTTTGCTTCTTTAAGGATTAAGTGGTGGTCAGTAAACATGAAACAATTGCTATATTGTCTCAAGATGCTATATCCACCAAGCTGGCTTGGAAAGGTAAAGGAAAATAGACGAAACTAGGTTGCTTGCATTCCTGTTGATGTTAATGGTATTTGTGATTTAAAGTAAGGTAGTTGTTGTGTTATGGTTTGGACAGAATCCATGTATGGTATGGTTACCAAACAGCCAATTACCAATCTAGTGAACAATGTATGGGTTAATGTCGAAGTGGGAAAGTTTGACAATAATGCTATCAAAGGCCTTGGTAAAGTCCTTATAAGTAGTATGATTTGCAGCCCTCTTTTGCATGGCAGCTATAATACTTTCCATAGCCTTGCAAATAATGCCAGTGAGACTAATGGGCGTTTAGTTCCCAGGGTTAGTAACTGGACTACTTTTATGCAAAGGTACCACAACTGGCATTCTCCACTCAAAGAGGTGATGGAGGGGTTTTGCTAGGTGGGGCACCTCTCATTAGAATTACAAGGATACTGCATGGACCCATGGAAGTAGTGTTTTTAATTATGGAAACTGCCAAAAGGTCTCAGTCCAAATTAATCTCAGGAAAAGGAAGTTATGGGGAACAGAGGGGACAGCGAGGATGGTGGGTGACATACCTCTCAACATCTTAGTGCAAGAAATCTGGACAAAGCCCGACAAAACAGGGGGAACAAACAAAAGTCCAAAAATAGGGACATTTTAAATATTGCTAAAGGTGCTAGAGTAACAGGATTTGCTTTAATATACATTTTCTGAAGGATTTGAAGTCTGAAACTCAAATGTATGTCATTATTTAGTTACTTCATCAGATCATCCAAATAATTTGTCAGAAAACCACAAACTTTATGATGAACAGACCAGAAATATGAACCAAAAATCTGGACATTCTGCAAAAATCTGGACAACTGAGAGGTATGGTGGATGGAGTGAAGCTGGAAGTGAACTTGTCCACGAGAATATTAGCAATGTTATTTGGGTAACAGAAGGGGATATCATTAGAGATAAGCTCAGGACAGAATTGTTGGTTATGTCTAAGCTTCTTCATATAGCTGAAAAAGACATTGTGATTGTCTTTTAATTTGTTGCAACCCTAAGTTCATAGTTGGTTTGACATTTCCTGTTTTAAATCACTTTTATAATAATAAAGTCGACATTTGGTTATGGCAAGGATTTATTTTTTATTATAGAGCTTGTTGATATAGTAGTTATACAGGTTTAGTTTATGCTGGATTGGTAATGATGCTTTAATGCATCTATACAAGAAGGAGTAAAATTGAGACAAGTATGCAGCAGTCAGCTTAAAAGGTTTGCTGGGGAGCTATGCAATTTGGGATCATTAATAAGATCAGTAAATAGTAAATAATCGGTTTTGGATTAATCCCTGAATTTCATAAGGTCATAAGTGGCAGCAAAGCAGGTCTTTATAGACAGTATCACAGCAATATAGTAAAAATTGCTAAACTGTACTTGTTTCATGTAAACTTTTATTATTCAGTTAAAATTACTGTGGCTGGTGTTTTACTTAACTCAAGGGCATGTGTATTAAACTCGGGCACTACTATCTTTTGCAGAGTCACTGCTCAAGATATTGCTAGCAACTTAATTATTTTAAGAGGAAACAGCTGCCTATCTGGAGGTTGCATTACCACTGAAAGGGAAGGGTATGTTGATACTAGAGAGATATCCGTAAACCCCCTTCCCCTCAGAAAACATTTCATGGGTGTGTGCTTGTGTTGTGGACAAGTTTTCAGTTACTGTTGGCAAGTTAACACTGCAAGGTACTGGGCTGAGAACAAAGTGGGCGGGATCATAGAGAGCCATTGGTTATAATTCTGATCTTCATATCTATAGTGTAAAGGTACTGGGCTGAGAACAAAGTGGGTGGGATCATAGAGAGCCATTGGTTATGATTCTGATCTTCATATCTATAGTGTAAAGGTACTGGGCTGAGAACAAAGTGGGCGGGATCATAGAGAGCCATTGGTTATAATTCTGATCTTCATATCTATAGTGTAAAGGTACTGGGCTGAGAACAAAGTGGGCGGGATCATAGAGAGCCATTGGTTATAATTCTGATCTTCATATCTATAGTGTAAAGTGTATTTGGGTGCAGGAGGTGTTGAATATTGCTCAGTGCAATAATGTGCATTTGTTGAAATCTTTAAAGGTAATCTGCCTTCACCCATTCTTTGGTGCCAGTGCTTACAAGTACTATTATATATTAACTAGCAGTAGCATTGCAAATTGTAAGACCATAGCCCTTGCACATCTCATACACATTGGTGGCATTAGTAGCCAGAAAAAAATATTTCTGAAAAGCCACACAGACATGCACGTTTTAGTGTCTTGAGTACGTGTGGTGGCTTTGGATTAACTGCTGTTTCGTTTAATGTGCAGTGGCTGACTTACAACATCATGGATACAATAGGTTTCAAGTCCGCTCAGTTGACAGAACTGGTGTTATCATTTCACACAATGCTAGTGGTTCATTTTCAGCGGCCAGCAGAAGCACCAGAAGTCTGGTGGTTGCAGATTGACCATTTATACACACTGTCAGATATGGGTAGTTATTAACAACTATTAGTTGATGTTGGAAGTCATCAGGCTTTGAAATACTGGTTTGCTGTTATTTCAAACTGTTTTTTTTTCTTGGCCCTTATTTTGCACCCTTGTAAAAGAACATAACCCACATAGTACTAAGACTGTTAATGTCTTAGAGAAGCACTGCTCTTTCTTAAAGTATGCAGGGCAGCAGAACATGATATCTCTGGAAAAATGAAGATTTTAGGAAGGGCAAAACAGACAGAGCAATGTCTATTAATCTTAATAATTATATACCTGGAGGCTGCTATACAGCCTCCTGAAGATTAAAATAATGATGGTAAGATTCACTAAGTGAAAAGTTATATAGTGAATTAGGAGATTAGTTCACACGCACCTGAGTTTCAATGTCCAGAAAACTCATCCAGCAAAGAGTGAAAAACGTGAGCTATCCTGTCCTCAGCTTGGTAGCATGGATTGTTAATGTCTGCATTCTTTTCTAATACTAGCAAGTAGGGCATTGCAGTCATAATCAAAGCAGTTCTTATTCACGTGGCTATTTAAACTGTTTCTCACTCTTCAAATTGCTTTACTGAACGGTTATAGTACATTAAAGGAGGTTTCAGTGCATTGGCACTGGTCTGCTTTCCACCAAGGGCAGCTGTACAATTTTCGTTTTTTTTAACATTTGTTAATTAAGTAAGTAAACTGCTCCAAAGACAATGTTCATGAATGACAGGCTCAAGGGCATCCGAAAATGCAAAACTCCGTAATGGATCCAGTTTAATTGTCTATTGATATACACGCTGGTAGGGATCCACTCCTTGGAATCTATCTTATGAGGTATTTGCATCAGTCAGTTAGCTGATATGCAAGGGCAGTTGAGACAACTTCCAGTGTTTGCATCAGACATTCTATTAAGAATAAGATTAGACATTGTTTCTGCATATGAGATAGGGATAGCAACCTGAGAGTGTGAACCCTGTCTCTAGATGCTTGTCACTGTTAAAGTGACACCCTGACCCCATGTGTAAAAATGGGAAAAGGAGTTGTGGATGGCTGGAGGGATGGAATGATTTACTTTTATGTGGTTCTCATCTACTGTGAAGCACTTCATTTTTAACTCTGAGGGTAGGCCTGTCACTAACAAGTCTGCCACAGTGTCAAGTACCAATCTCACATCTAGACTAGTTAAAGTGTATGACCCACTGGAAGTCATGCATGTGCATATTACCATAAACAGGGTCTTGTTCCATATCCTTGCAACCCATAGGTGCCCCCCATGTCCCAGGAAATCATATTGCCTAAATGAATTTACTAGAGTCCTTCATTGTTTAACCCAATACAATATTCATGGGGATCTCAACTACCCCTCTATAGATCTGGAATCCTACACCACTTCTAATGTACAAGCCCAGTGATTCCTAAACTTAAATAACAACTTCCTGGGACAGTTGTTCCATTTTACTATCAGGGGTACAAACATCCTTGACACTGTACTCACAAACATGGAGGGGGGGTGATGTTCCTTACCCAATGCAATTTCTTCTATCATCAAATCTGACCATAAGGCAGTATTACTTGAATTGAAAATTAAATCCGGTAATATGGCGAAACTAGAAATCTTTAAGAATGATTCCAAGGCTAATTTCTCTCTACTAAGTGACACCTTGGCTAAATGTCAAGCCCCCCCCAAACCCAGTAAACAGCATAGCATATGCTGAGCTATTTCCAAAATCTTTATACTGACATACAAATAGCTGCATAGAGTGAGGTGTGCCCACTCATATTAACAATAAAACAAATTCAAAAGACAAGCCACCCTGACAGAATCACAATATCAGTCAGTTATACAAAAAAAAGAGAAAAAATCCCGGCCAAGGGTAGGAGGAACAAAGCCATACATAATAAACTCCACTGACCAATCTAAACAGGCAGTTAAGAGGGTTAATTAATACTTCACAGGCTAAATTTCATGAAAAATAGTTCCTCATGCAAAAGACAGCCACAAAGCTATGCCCGTAATCTCATGGTAAATACGTAACAATGTGCAGAACTTATTGTAAATGGTATTGCCCACAGTGAACCGGAGGCCATTGCCAACCTCTTGGCTGACAGGTTCATCTCAAATTTCTCACCACTCTCCCTGAAAGTCCAAAGGAAATACTACATACCACAATCCCCCCAACCATTGCTAGGGAACAGCTCACTAATGCAATTTCCAAGGCTAAAAACACTGCATGGATGAGCCCTAATAACATCCAGAGATGCTTAATAAATAGCATGAAAGAGAAACTCTGTGGTCCACTTGAATCACTTTTCCACTGTAACTTACAGTCAGGTTTTGTGATAAAGTGGGTCACTTTAATTACTCAACCATAGAGTGGAAGATCTATTCTAATACAAACATGAATGCCCAGAGATTCCTCAACTTTGTCAATGCCAATGCATTGGATCAGCTGGTAGACACCCCTACAAGAGGTGAAAATATCCTAGACCTGGTCCTAACCAACATGAGTAGCCACTGTAGCACTCTTACAGTGTCATCCTCCTTGGTAAGATCTGACCATAAAGCGATCACTTTTGAAATCACCATCCCCCCCCCACCTTGTCAGAGTCAAACGAAAAAACTTTTCCAAAGCTGACTACAATCTCCTCAGAGCAGGTATAAGCAGCTTCACAGCCATCATCCCTTCAGTTGGAACTAGCACTAATGTCCAAGCCTACATCAAAAAACTATATGAGCACTTACATAGCTGTATGGACTCAGCAATACCTGACAGGACCAAATCTTCCTCAAGGAAGAGTAAACCTGTCCGGTGGACAGCAGTAATAAACAAACTCTATAATAGAAGGAAAAAAATGCTGTCCAGGGCCAAGAAGGAGCAGGTGCAAGTTGGAAGCAATCTCTCCTTTGTCTGAACAAGCAAATATGGTCACTGGTGAAATCCTCTGAGGCTAACTTTGAGTCCAAATTGGCCACATCCACCAATGACAATCACAAGGTCTTCTTCACATATGTCCACAATCTCAAAGGCAACACCCAGATGTGCTCTGAACTGGTGGTCAATAACACCACATGCACAAACACCATAGATATAGCCAACCTGTTGGCAGACAGGTTCAATGAAAACTTCAGCCCCCCGTCCCCCTCATCAGTAAACCAGGATATCCCAAGCTCCTGCCCCCCTCCTCTCATCACCAGGGAGCTGGTCCGTAATGACCTCTCAAAGGCAAAGAATACAGTCTCCATTGGACCCAATAACATCCCTGGCTGTATCCTACATTAACTCAGGCATGAGCTCTCAGCTCCATTAGGCACCCTATTCAACCAAAGCCTGAGCACTGCCTTCATCCCAGTTGAATGGAGGACAGCCATTATCATCCGTCTACACAAAGGTGGAGCATCTACTGACCCAGGCAATTATAGGCCCATATGACTAACTAGCCTGATCTGCAAGGCCATGGAATGCATTATCAAGGACCTTATAAACAAGGACATTGGCAACCTCCAAATGCTTGACCCCACACGGTTCGGTTTTGTCAAAGGGAGATCATGCCTGTTAAACTTGGTCGACTTCTTTGAAACAGTCACCAAAGCCACGGACGAGGGGAAGACGGTGCACACCACCTACTTTGACCTAGCCAAAGCCTTTAACAGTATTCCCCACTCTGACATAATAGATAAACTCTCCCTGCTAAGCATCAACCCGTATGTTTCCAGATGGGTAGCTAACTGGCTCACTGACAGAACTCACTCAGCCAAAGTACGGGAAGCCACCTCTAGTAATAGACCAGTAACAAGCGGTGTACCCCAAGGATCAGTCTTGGCCTCACACTGAATGCCAAGAAATACATCATTATCCCCTTTGGAGAAAATGTCATCCCCACTAACTATCACATTAATAACAATGTACTAAGCATGCAATCAGTTATGAGGGACTTGGGCACCCAGGTTGATAGCGACCTAACTTTTGACCACTATGTTGCCTCCATTGTATGTAAGGCTTTCTACATGGTCCACTTCATAAATAAAGGTATTTCATCCAGGAACAAGGAGGTCATAACCTCCTTGCACTCCTCCCTTATCAGTCCCATTATCGAGTACAATGCTCCCTTCAGCATGTACCTTGCCAAGCACATGCTGCAGTTGGGGAAACCACAGAGGTTCCTGACCAGGAAAATCCAGGGTCTCAAACACCTATCCTATACAGATAGGCTAAAAGCCCTGTCCCTCTACTCAGTCTCATACAGACTGCTCAGATGTAACCTGTGTCTAACATACAAGGCCATTTCAGAACCAGCCTTGATGGAGTTGCTGCATATCTGTAAGACAAACACCACTCTCGCAACCCACCCGCAAGGCCTTAACCTGGTCTGTGACATTAATAGAACTTGTTGGCAGGATAGATTTGTGTCCCAAAGACTCCCCCATCTGTGGAATAGACTCCCTCTCCATGTCAAGCAGAGTACCTCTCTAGCCCTCTTTAAGAGGAACCTGAATGATTGGATGGGAAACAGAAAATATATCTCTGGGATCCCACTTGTGCCCCTGCTGGACAGGGGGAACAGGTGCTGACTTTGAGGGAACATGGGTGAAATTCTTGGCAAGGCTTATAAGGGCCTCCAGGTCAATAGCCGAGAATCATCCTATGAACCTATGAACCTATAAGATGGATACAGTCATCCCTCTGCACAAAGCAGGTCCAACCACTGATCTGGGTAACTACAGGTCCATAAGTCTGACCAGCCTCATATTTAAGGTCATGGAAAGAAACATCATGGACATGATAAATGAGGACACCAGGAGGTCAAAATAGGTGAGGCCATCTCCACCAAGAGGCCAGTCACTAGCAGAATCCCCCAGGGTTTGATACTCGGCCCTCTCCTTTTTGGCATCTATTTCTCTGAAACAAAAGCGAATGCCGAAGGTTTATTGCTGTCTTAGTTTGCAGATAATGGTAAGCGCGTGTTACCAGCAGCTTGCCAAAAACACAAAAATTAAAGTTCAAAAGAAAAACACCACAAATTCACTGCCACAGTATAGGGACCACCCAAAGACCACCGGATCAATGGTCACAGAAATTTTATTCTGGTTTCTTGGCCTTTCACCTTCATGGTTATCATCAGCTTCCCTGCAGATACTAGCATTCAAGAAGGTTTATCTCTGACTAACAAATGGTACCAGAGCCATGGTTTTAAACTCAATACTAAGAAATGCATAATTGTACCCTTTGGGAAGTCAACCATCCTGGCTAATTACCATGGTGAGAATATGCCCCTAAGAGTCAACCCAGTGGTTATTGATGTAGGTATGCATGTCCAACCACCATATGGCCACAGTAATGAGGAAATCCTTTTATGTTTCGCAACTTATAAGTAAAGGAATAGCATCTAGGTCTAAAGAGGTAATTATCACATAGTATCTGCCCTTATCAGACCAATCAACAACAGTGACCTCAGAGGTTCCTTACAAAAAGAATACAAGATGTAACAAATCAGCCTTATGCAGCATGCCTGTCTACTCAGTCTTATATAGATTGCTGAAGGGTGATCTATCACTGGTTTACAAGGCACTCACAAAGCCCACACTTCTGAATCTTCTGCATATTCATAAGTGAAAGAGTGCTAGAAATACAAGGTCTAGGGTCCTGAATTTTGTCTGGGACTCAAACAGAACATGCTTGAGAGACAGATATGTGTCCTAGAGACTGCCCCTATGATATAACAGGCTTCCCATCCATGTTAAGATGAATTTGTCTATTACCCAATTTAAGCACAACCTGGACTAGTGGATGGGGAATAGGAAATTTACACCTAGACTGGAACCCATGTCCCTTATGGACAGAGTTGCTTATAAATGCTTGATCCTCAATGTCCTGTTTGGTAACAGGACATCACTGATGAGTTATACCCATTTAATAATGCCACAAGTGAAGAACAGTGGACTACCCCAAGGATGACTGCCCTTAATGATTCTGGTACATGAAAGACTAATTATTCTTATGTTGGAAAAAGTGCTGTGGTTCTTCTCTTTATACCAAAAAGGGACCTGCAGAGCCATAGCCCTCTCATCTTACCCAGTCTTGCACCCATCAACCTCACACTGAAGAAGAAGAAAAAAGTCTGTTACCCAGTCTAGCATACTTCACCCAAGAAGCAAGCCAGGTCTGGGTCCATTCTTTGCTCTTCAACTTTAAGTTGTGTAGCAAAAAAAAAAGTAAAGAAAAAGAAAAAAGGCAGAAACAAATTGCATCCCACATGTAGTGCTGTGACCCGAATTTAAAAGTAGCATCAGCATTCATTTCTGTACCTGAATTCAGAATTCTGGTCCAGAAATGTATGCCGGAACTGCACACTACTCCATAGATCAGTATCATCCCATTGCATCCCCTAACACCTTGAGCCAATAGCAGCCACTCCTTTTGGCCCATCACAGCCACACTTCTGGGACCCTGCAAGCTTCCTTTTGATGCAATCTAGGGAGGAGACATGGATGCTAGCTGTGTGCTTGATGTCATAGCTGTGAGAGACAGAAGGAAATCCTTAGGAATATAAGAGCACTTGCAATGGGAAGCAGTATCATGTTCCACTTATGTATGGATAAATAACTTAGCTGCAAGAGAGACCCAGTGCAAGATGTAGTTGCTAAGTGTAAACAATAATGCATATGGCAATATTCTTACTGCTATAATATGTTTCCATATGTAAAGCTGCAGGCTTTACGTGAGCACAAAGAAATGGGCATGTACTCAGCAGGACTCTTTCTTTCACATTTATTTTTCAGTTTGCATGCATCATCTACTTATCTCTCAACCACTTACAACAAGAAATCTGGACAAAACCAAAAATAATGGGGGGACAAAGGACAAAATCAGGAGCGGATTTTAATTATTGCTATTATAAGCTCAGAAAGTTGCTAGAATAAAAGGTTTTGCATTAGCATGCATTATCTGAATGATATAAAGCCCAAAACTCTAATATCTGTCATTATTATGTGACACCAGTTCCCAGTGATTTGCCACAAAATCATAAATGTTACAAGGAACAGACCAAAAGCATGAGGCAAAAATCTGGACAGTTGAGAGGTATGACTATGTAAAATAAAATACGAGCATTGTAACTAGAGCAGGGTGGGTGGCTGATCTGGGCTCCAACCTATCAGGGTCAGGGGGTATGAGTGGCAGGTGCTGATGGTGTGGGAGTACAGTACTGGCACTGGTTTATGAAGCAACAAAGATATTAAAGCTTCATAAATAAGTGATACTGTATTTATGGTTTGGCTGAAGTGCTGATGGGTTTACTGTGTGAGGTGAGTGCATGGTAGTAACTGTAGATAGCTACTTGTTACATTCTTAGCAAACAAAACAGCTTGCTGCAGTTGTAGGAGTGGAGGGGAGAATTTTTTTTTTTTTGCCCTTTCAGTTCAGTTGAAGGGGGTGGCTGTCTGGGGATCTTCAATGGGAACCAGATGAGTTAGTTGTTGTTCTGATAATAAATGGAACACTAGACTATATAAGACAAATTAGTATGCTGCTGAAAGCAAACCTATTTATTAACAGGACCTCAGTAGCAAAGTTAAGACTGTCCAAATTCAAAACCATGCATTTCAGAGCTCAGATCAGGCCTTGGCATAGAGACTATCATAGAAACATAAGTTCATAGGTAAGTACTGGGCTAGCTGCCCTTGAGGGCCATTTTAGAGCCAGCCAGGTTTCTTTTTCGTGCTAGAAATACCCTATCCCATTTGGTTATAGACTGGCCTTATCTATCCCATAGTCGATAATTACATATTACCCACAATGAGAATAAATGCAATCATAGCATAGATAATTGGAGGGGGCTCATGCCAGGGATAAAGCATACAGAAGTTGCCTCTATCCATTAGTAGTACAGGGGCCAGTCCTGTGGTAAATTTTATATTTTTTATCCATAGATATAAGCTGTGCTTGAAAATGGACAGGGATGAACTTTGTTTTATGTGGAAGGGATGTCTGCTCCACAGCAGCAGCATCCTCTGTGAGATATAGTTGTCTCTCCAAATTATTCTGTTGATGTTGCAGAGGTTTAGATACCTAGACAGAGTATTATTGATGCCATTTGACTTGCGGATGCACAGTAAATCCATCAGTAATGGGTTGGAGGGTGCCTTGTGTGCTAGACATGTTACCTCATAGCAGTCTGTAGGATACCAAGTATAATGACAGGGCTTTGAGGTGGTCCATGTAGGACATGTTGTTTAGGTCTTGTATCCTTTTAATAAGGTATCTCTGTGGGTCTTCCAGCTGTTGCATATGTCCAGACATATACATGCCAAAGGGGACATCATATTCAATGACTGGCCTAATGAGAACTGAGTAAAGGGGGACAATGACGTCTCTAGATCTAGACACAATTCTTTTTTGTGCAATATAATAAGACTTTCTTTTAAAAATAGACACGCTGGTCAAAAGTTAGGTCACTGTCCACATAAGTTCCCAGATCCTGAACAACTGGGTCAGTTTTTGGGGGCGTGTTGTCAATCTAGTAGTTCTGCCATCTAACATCTTCTATTCATAAGGTATATAGCAGCTAAGTATTAGTGTCAGTCATGGAACACATGGATTCATTAATATTCATGGCTTGTGCCACTGAGTAACTCATTTAGGTAGGACGTAAGAAGTGACTCATCGCTGAAGCCAATTAGCTAGACTTTTATAGAACTGATTGACAGGTGCAAAAGGGAGGTTTGTGCGGCTTAGTGCTACACATTCCAATCCCCTTCTTAAAATAAGCATTTCAAGCAACTGTAAGATTTGAATAAACTTATAATTTTTCATATTAAATATTTGCTTTCATATAACTCAGTTCTACTGCAGTGTCACTTGCATATTTTGTGAGCTACAAAAGCACCTCATTGTTACTTTACTTTATATACAAATATGCTGACAAGCACAGTAGTACCAGGTAGAATTATTTCATACTGCACCGTATTGTCCTACCGTTCTACAGAGATGTAAATTGTGTGGTTTATTGCTGCAGTTATTACTTCAGGGAACTGTGTTGCAGATTCAATCAGATGTTCAAAGCCAAGCACCCTTCCTTTTGTTGGCCAGTGTCACCTTTACTACAGCATCTCCATGCAGGTGGTATAAAGGATAATATCTGGCCAGCCATCAGCAGTCCTTTTTTGCTGCATGTGTTACCTGTTGTGCAAAACGTTCAAACAGTCTATCAGGCTAGGCTTAAAGTCAAGCATCAGAATGGGCAAGAAACCCTGCTGGGGAATCCTTTCTTCTTATATATCTTCTTACAGAAAGCAGTACTTTATTTTAAGGTGCATAGCTGGTTTCTACTTCTTTAGGTTGTTTTGGAGCAGATGCATCTTTGGAATCCCTCCCAGTTTGGAGGTACTGGGTTTGCCATCCAAGAAAGGCAACTATGCCAGTAAATGACAAATATCTGTTAAGGACAGGCATGATAAGTGTGTGCTGCTTAGGCTTAGGGCATGACATAAGTGCCTGTAAAATCTGCCAGGAATTTTGGCCATTGACCTTAAGCATTAAATAAAATGCTGCCCAGGTCTACCTCAAGAAAAACAGACTTGTAGCCCTATATCCAAATTCCATCATGTCTTCATACAGTAATCAGCTGGATGTCTCCTCTGAGAGAAAGAAGTGCAAGGAGAAGGAAAAGGAGGCCAGCGAATTGGATCACTACGCCGGGCTTTCTAGGTTTGAAAACATTACTACACTGAAGGTGTTTAACCAGCCTCTGGACTTGACACCATATTTGGCCTGGTGACGACTCCATCACATCTTTTACAAAAGGTACATCATAATGGACTGAAATGGCTTTAGAATTTATTAGAGAGGACACGGATTCATCCACCCTGGATGACATCTACTGATTAAGTAAGGGTATGGCAGTCTGCTCCTTCTTTCTGTGCAGGAGGATGTCTATACAGCTACATGAATGTCCAAACCCTAGGGATGCCACCATAGGCTACTAAGACCTCAGTGGCATTAGACCCAAGACTTCTCTAAGGCTCAGACCCATGTCAAACACTGTTCTCCAGCAGTTCTCCAAACCCCAGCCCAGCCCTGTCTTCCTCTCAGGACTGTGCTAAGCCAGCTCACTTTTTTTTTCAATTTTTCCACATTCTACAGCCTGATCCAGACAAATAACTGTGTCTAGAGAAAGGCCTTGCAAATAAAGAGGAAAACCTCACCATAGTGATATGCTGAACTTGCTGATTCTGAAGATAATAGAGAATATGTCAACTATAGTTCCTAAATGTCCTCACCATTAGCACATGACTTAGACAGTGAGGACACCAGGTCCTCTGATCCTCCACCAAAGGACCTGATATTTGGGGGTACTCTCCCTCATTTCCAGTGTCAATAACATGATGTTCTGCTCCCCACAAGGCAGCTTTGAACTCCTGGGCTTTGACACACTAAACCCTGTTGCTATACCTCCATTCCAGAAGGCTATCCTGAATGTTTTTGATGGAAATAGCTTGGAGCAAGACTAAAGCTCCTTGCCACTAAAAGACATGACCATTTCTATGGATTGCAGCTTCCACACAAATTCCTCCATAAAATCCCTACATCAAACCCATCTACAGTGTCCTTGAAGTCTATTAAGGGAGATAGACTGCATCTAAAATATAACACACTCCATAATGATAAGAAGGGAATATTACATGATAGGTATGGCAAGAAAATGTATGCCTCTGCATCCCTGGGTTTTAGGGGCCACAGTTGCCAAACCCACATTCTCAAGTGCCAACAGCACATCAGTTGCATTAAGCAAAATCCTTTCTACTAGAAGCAAGACAAAGAAAATCAGTCCAAAAGTAGGGAGGCCATTTAAAAAGTAAAGTGGCAGCAATAAAACAAAGGGAAGGAGGCATTCAAAGAAGGATGTTCCAGTGCCAGACAGCAACTGTGAGAACCACAGTCCTTTAATGCCCCCCCAAAAAAATGACGTCATACAATTAGTACCTAACAATCCTATCCAGGAGCTACAAAATACTATTCTTTTCAAATTCGCACACACAAAAGAAAAAAGAAATCTCCAAGGTGCTAACAAATCAATAGCAACTTATAAGACCCACATATAAGATGTTACCTCAGGGAACTACAGAAAGTGACCAGGCAAACCAGGAGAATAAAGTCTGGTATATCAGGATATTCCTAATTCTTAAAAAAACTTAACTTAAGACTATTTCTAGACCTCTCAAGGCTAAAAAAACCCTTAAAGGTATCACAGGTCAAAATTTGACCTCCTGGGCTCCACTTGCTAATGCCCTTGGAATACTTGGTTACTTTGGATCTAAAAAGATTTCCATCAGCATATTTCAAGTTTCATAGATCACAGGCAAGTTCGAAGATTGGTGGTAGGAGATTACATTTCCAATTTACTTCCATGTCCTTTGGTTTGAATACTGCATCAAGAGCACTTACCAGATAACTGGCTCTAGTGATAGTACACTATATAACCAAAAGCATCCACATTTGCCATCACTTACTACAGGAATATTCCATGTAGGAGATGATGGAGGCCTTGGATTATACTTAGAAGTGGCTGATTAGGCTAGGCTTTATCCTAAAGCTTCAGAAGTCAACAACAGCCACATAGTGTCATCTTTCTGTGGGAGTCTCTTCTGATATAGCAGTATGCAAGACCTCCCCAGGGGAAGAAATGGAGACCCTTCCATTCCTCATGAAAAAAACTCCAGAAAGGCTCCAGTGGACTGCCAGACAGGTCTTCTGCATTATGGTTCATATGGCCTCAACTGCCCTCATGGTACCCTTTGCTTAACTCCACATGAGGAAACTCTAGTGATACCTGAGGAAACAAACCCATCCCCTTCAAGCCATAGTTCCCTGTATCAGGGAAGAGTTGCAATGGTGGATCGAAGGGGTTACGAAGAATGAAGACAACCCCTTCAGGCAAACCACTCAAAACCAGACCTTAGATCAGGCTTGCAGAGCCCGTATCCTGTGGCTGAAAGTATGGAAACTAGTAAGCATTGGAGAAAAAACTCTAGATAAATATGAAATAAATTCTTGTAGTTCAGCATGTGCTCCAGGAGTTCAATACAGTTTGGAGACAAGGCACTTGAAAGTGATTACAGACAATGCCACATTCATGTGGTTGTGATACATTAACAAACAAGGCAGTGTCCACTATAATCATCTGCACAGGCTAGTAATGGAGACTTAGGAACTAGCCCTGAAGTTCAGTCTCTTGCTGATGGCTACCTACATCCACTCAGGGGATAACATCATTGCAGATCAGTTGAGCAGGACTTCAGCACACCCAAATGAGTGGATGCACCACAGAAAGGCTTTTATATCATTAATAAACAGAGTGTAGTAAACCTATACCCCTTTACTTTTATGAGCAACTGAGCAACACCCAATAAACAAAACCTGTTCCAGAGCACTCCACAATAATGTTTGCGCAATGGATGCATTCTACTTGAATTGTGTCTGCATGCATCCTCTCCTCTTTAATTACTCCTCAGGGTAATCCAGAAAATAAAGGGGTAGAGACCAGAAATGGTGACAAGTTAGGATATACTGAGGAAGAGCTGTATCCAGTCAGGTCCCCTTCACATGGTCAACATTTCAAAATGTCGAAGACCATATGGTCTAGACCATATGATCAACATTCTAAATGTCGACCATGCAGAACCGGCATCTCCGTACAGTGCGGAATGGAAAGATTTCCATCTTCCGCATTGTAGTGTGATCTTGGAGTTGGTATATTTAAGTTTCGGGGGGTGGGGTGGAATGGGGTGTAGCCCCCCTGCTAGCAGCATGAAAGTAAGTTTTTGTTGTTTTTTTTTTTTATTCAATGGTCGACATTTCAAATATCTATCATATGGTCTCGGCCATATGGTCTTCAACATTCTGAAATGTTGACCGTATGAAGTAGATCCATCCAGTTATTCTAGTGCCCTGTGCCAGCTATTCTAGTGCCCTGTGCCATCCACCAGCAAGAGACTGAACTTCAGGGCTAGTTCCCAAGTATCCATTGCTAGTTTGTGCAGATGATAACAATGGACACTGGCTTGTTTGTTGATGTTCATTGTCGCTTTCTAGCCAAAGGAGCATTAGTTCTCCTTCCTGATCCAGCTGGACTGGGAAAAACCTACTCTGCTGCCTTAGTAAGTGGATCGTTTGATACAGTATGAGAGATCCCTCACAGAACCATAGCTAGGCAGGGGCTAAGACAGCAGCTTCCAGTGACACAAGATTTTATAGAACACAACTGGCTGATGCTGATCAGTTGGCAGTGCAATACCACAATTTATTTCCATACTGCTGAGCAAAACTGAATGCCAATAGTGTTTCTATGGTCAGGACTGAAGTGATTCAATGCTCTGAATTTGATATGAGTTGTAGCAATTCACTTGTTACAAATATAGCAATCAGTTTACTGCAATTTCAAAAGATTTTGTTTTTTTTTTTGGTGTCCAAATGTGACAGGACGTTTGTTAAAGTTGAGGGGGGATTTCAGATTGGGGGACAGCACAGGGCATTAAAATAGCTGGCTACAGCTCTTCCTCAATATATCACAACTTGTCCACTCTGAACCTAGCAGCTTGCAGCATATAATGCTTTTTCTTTTGGCACCTACATTCCAGAGACATGCTTAAACTTATGAAGAAGTGTAGGAGACCAAGTACCAGAAAACCATACCTAGCTAAGTGGGAAAAGTCTTCCTCTGGTGCCAAAGGAGGTACATGCACCTCACTATGGGATATGTGTCCATGGTCATGCAATAGCTCTGTAAGATCTCTCTGGCTTAGCATATACCTCCTTTGAAGTACACCTATCAGCCAATTTGGCCTACTTACTCATGGAAACCCCTTGGAATCCAGACCATCTGTCAAACAGTTCTAAAAACCATCCTCTATCTCATGTACCAAAGGCATAGTCTGGCTCCAGCGTAGGACCAATAATAGTAGGACCATAATGCTGGGAAAGCTAATCTTAGCACCATTTGAACCAAGTACATTGGAAGATCTCAGATTCCTCTCCTAGAAAAATGTTTTCTATCTGAAAGTTGCCTTGGCTAGAATGGTATCAGATTTGCAAGCCATCATGTGTAAAGAGACTGACAATTGACTGGCAATTGAAATTCTCTTTTGACAGAATGAGATTTTTGGTGTTTCTGAACAATTTTTATGGCCTTTGCTGAAAAGAAAAAAGTTTATTCTCATCCAAACCAGACCATTTCTGAGAGAATGGCACACAGTATTTACTTCTGATATAAAATTCAAGAAAAAAAATCTGCAGAAGAAAATCAGAGTTCTGTCTACCAGAACCACAACTACCAACAGGGCCTTCCTAATAGGTTCTAGTACACAAAATATCCTGGAAGCTGCTACTTGTTCCCCTATCCACATTTTTCCCCAGGCTTTAGTGATTGAATCTCATGCCTAAGGATATTACAGGGTATGTCACTGCCATTCTGAAGGGCATGTTACCTTTCTCCAGTATGATCTTTCCAAAGTTTCTAAGTGCAAGAACTGCCAACTCTAGTAGTCTTCACTAAAGAATTATTGTAACACTGAACAGATGAACATAGTGCAGCTGTGTAGTCAATTTAATATAACTGTAGATATTCAAACATGGTCACTGTCGCAGTCTCGCTCCCCTTACCATTCCCTTTGAAAAGGGGAACTCATAGGAACTAGGTAAGTAAATTCCCCTTTCCCCTCCTTTACCTTAGAGTCAAACATTATTTTTTATTGTTCTCTTCCCATAAGACTAGTCAAACTTGTGGATCTGTAGTTCCCTGGGTCTGCTGATGACCCCCCCTTTGTGAAGAGGGATGATTGTTGCACTCCTATAATCCCTAGGGATAAAGCCTGTCTGGAGAACATGGTTGAAGTGGGCCTGACAGGTCATATTTCAAGCTATTTAGAAGGCATCCTGGAACATTATCAGGACTCACTGATGCAGTGTTTTTAGCTGTTTTGAGTCCAGTGGGGACTTGTTCTTTACTGATAGATGGGGAGAAGTGGTGGTGGGTATTTTCTGAGGGTTGAAACTGAAGCTAATTTTATCAGCCAGCATATTTGCTATATCCTCTGATTTGGTATAGGGAGTTTCATTTTCTATTAGTTCAACACATGTTGGATGTTTCCCTTAAGGATGTGCATATAACTGAAAAATGCCTTATGGTTTTCTTTAGCCTGGGAGGTTATTTTTGCCTTGATGTTGACTTTGGTGGACTTTATTAGTCTCCTGTGTTGCTTGTTGTGAGTGAACATGGACATTTTTTCCTTTGGGTTTAGTCCTTCCTTTTTTTGGACAGGATTTTCTTTCTTTTGTTGCACAACCTATTTATTCTCGGGACTTGTTTTTGGAGTTTGTCCTATGTTTATTTTGGTTTGGTGCTGCTGTTTCTGTGGAGTTATTTACAAGCTTGTGCAGGGTTTCTGTAAACACTTTCACATAGGCCACATTGTTCTCTGAGTTTGGAGGGGCTTGGAATTTAGCTATGCCATCTCTTAATAGGAGGTAGTTAGCTTTGGAAAAGTTGTTAAAGGTTTCAGGTCTGCTGGGAGTTCAAGCTTTACAGTTATTTTAAGGGTGAATGCTTTGCAATCTGATCTGACCAGTAAGGAGATTTCATTATGGGGTGCACAACATTACCTTATATTTGTGAGTATCAGATCCAGGATATTTTGCACCCCTAGTAGGTGTGCAGACTAGCTGTTCCAGGGTGTTTGCACTGACAAACTCAAGGAATCTTTGAGCTTACATATTAGTGTTGTGCACATATCCCAGTTTATGGTGGGATAGTTGAAATCACCTATGGATATGATATTGCACTGAACGTTGAGTGAATCCAATACATTCAAGTATGTGGTATGGTTATTCTGGATCATAGATGGGTGTCTACAGCAAGCAAAGCTGTGTTATGGGGTTTTACCTAAGGTTAGCTGGACATAGGTTAGCTTATGTATGTTGTAATGATTGACCAAACTTGAGGTATACTTAATTTTATGTAGCTTGATACACCTCCACCTCTACCTCTTGTCCATTCTTGTTTGGTAGCTGATCTAATTGTGTGCAAGCCATTATAGCCTTGTCCTGCCGTGGTGCCTTCCATGGCTCTAAACCATGTCTCAGTAACTTCACAGCTGTCAACCCTCAAAGTGTGAGGAGTGTTTCCAGGGAGTTATCTGAGACTGTGGAGGGTGACTTTTAGTTTTTTGAGGTACTGTCTGATATTTTTGGTGGGACTGGTGTGAAATCAAGACTGTTTTAAGTATGGCATGTGGTAGTTAGAGCTGGGTCTGTGCTGTGCTTGCAGTTTGACAGAGAGGTGTTGGTAGAGTGTATGCTGGAGGAACAAGCTGCACTGAAGTCAAATTCAATAGGCAAAGGATTAGGTTGTGAATGTTTGTCTTGGTCTAAAAGTTTAGAAATGCTAGAAAAGAAGACTTTGGAGGATTTTGTGTGGTGCCTTCTGTTATGAGATGAAATAAGTTTTTTTTCTGTTTGAATTTACTTTGGCTTTGTATTTATTATGAAGATGAATGTAATGTTGGTAGTTGTTTATGATCTTTTCCAAAGGCAACTACCATAGTTCCATGGTTTCTTAGAGCGTGCAGACATCTGTGTGCAGTTTTGTTGCATTGTGTATTTCTTTAGAGCAGGAAACAGCCTTTCAATATTTCCACTAATACCTGATCTAGTCTTGGAAACAAATTGTTCTCCTTCACCACTTATTGTTTCCTCATTTCATAAGGGGGTCTCATGCTATTTCCATGCAGATTTTCCTAGAATTCCCTTTGTACAAGCATTTAGAAAAAATAATTTTGTTAATTTCCTGGGACTCTATATTTTTCACATCTAGATCTTCACTCTTTATTTTGGTCAAGCATCACAACTAATCACTGATATAATGGTCTTTGTCCCTTCCCCCCTTTAAATAACCACACCAAACACATAAAGACATTTGACGACCTTTATTGAACTGTATTATACAATGAACTATATACACATAAAACCAACATTAGTTATCTTCCTCAGCAACGATGATCTCAGGGCACCGTCACCAGTCACCCTGGATGAACTTTACCTCAGGGCAGCGTACCGACTCACCCTGATACCTCCTCCACTGGGGCAGCATACCTACTCACCCACATAAAGAGGCAGCGTACCTACTCAACTCACCACCATACCAAACCATTAACCAATAACCACCTTCTTTAGAGGGGGAACAGAAGAGGACAATCCTGTCCCTCTTCTCCGCCACCAGCCTGATCCCAGGCTGTTCCCCCTCATAAACCCTAGCTGCAATCGTATCCTCTAAAAAGAGTTTCAGATGTAAATTAAAAAGATACAGTCCCACGTCATTAAGGTGTACTCCATCCATTCGATACCAAGACTCCTCTCCATCCCCAAAATCTCTATGGTCAATAGTATGCATCCCCAAAATCCTTAATTGCCTAGACAGCCTTTGATTAACACACCTTCTGACCCTTTCAATCACCCTATAACTATATGCAGCCCTCCAACACAAATGCAGAACCAGCTCTGACCACACAATTTCCATACCCGGGTACAATGCCTGTAATCTCATCAAATCACGCAGCTAAACCCAACTCATGTCAAATCTGCCTACTTCCTTTAATCCCTAACACTTAATACTGTCAGAAGTCCCACTTATTCCTACCTCACTTCCTTCTACATCTCCATCTCTCCTTAACCCTTTCACCACCACAAACCCACTATCCTATCCAACTACAATCCTTACCTTACTCTCTACCTCTATACCCTCCCCACACCCCTTTAGCCCCTTACTCGAGGGACCAGAGCAACTTAGTTTGTCCCAAACTACATTTACTTTTTTGTAAAACACTGCAAAAACACTGTCCTTAACTGCTGTGGAATCTTAACGTTCTAGTACCAGCATATTCTACAGTCATCTTCTCTAAACTGTCACTCTAGCATGACTCATCATTTTCTGTCATTGCTACTGGATGTTTTTAATTGCCAGCAATGTTATTTTCTATTTTTATACTGTATTGTCAACTGATATCTGAAATTGTAAATATCTTGTCTTATAAGTTTATAAAATATGCCTTCTAATGGTCCATGGTCTGTTAGCCTTTGCAAAATGTTTATATGAAATGTTCACATGACGGCATAATTGCTAGTGCTTCCTTTTTAGTTTCACTGTACATCATTTCAATGTCATATACAGATACGATAGCATATATGACATTCAAATGAATGCCTTACGTCTCTCTTAATAATGCACCACATCCTAGAGCTTGCATATACTTCTTGTGGTTCAGGACTTTTTATTATGTATCTATTTGATTATTTATTTTTATTTATTTATTTATTTATTAATTAGGATTTGTTTACTAGGAGGGTCCAACTGGGCAGAAAAAAAAAAAAACTTTTCATTGGAAGCCCAGGGAGAAAAGCTCCACAGAAACTACAAGTATAACATGAATCCATAATGAATGCAAATTCACAGGCACAGTGATTATACATAACATGAATCCATAATGAATCCAAATTCACAGGCACAGTGATTATACATTTACGAAAACTGAATACACCCAAGACATCAAATGTTTTCATAAACAAACATAAAAATAACTGTACGAGAATTACAGTGATGGATAATATCGTCAAGAACTGTTCCTGTTTAAAGAGATGAAAAAAATAAAGCTGAATTTAGTACTAGGTTGTACTACATGTAGTTAGGAACGTTTGTGAGCATATAGTATAGTATAATATAGTACAGGATAGTATATTATGGGTATAGTATAGTATAGTATAGTATAATATAGTACAGGATAGTAAATTATGGGTATAGTATAGTATAATAAAGTATAGCATAGTACAGTACAGAAAAGCAGAGGAGGAATGGTAGATTTACATCGAATTTTATATATTTGTGTTATTTCCTGCTAGTGTTACAGATGAACTGAAGAGAAGCTGAGTGTCAAAGACAGATATGAAATTAAGGGTGGAAAGAAATGGAAGATGAGTGACATGGTAAGGAAACTTTTTCAATTAAATATGAGTGTAAAGATAGAGACAGTATATGGTGATGGACAAAGTACTTAAATTAGCATGTAAAAGTAGTCTTTTACACGGATACTGGGGATGGGATTGGGATATTTACAATATTTCCAGGTATTTTATTAGAAGTGTATAAGCTGAAAACAATCAGAAATGATATTTAAGTTGTGAGAGGTTACCCAGGGGTTGTGCAAGACCAAAGCCAACAATTTGATATGCATTTCTGATTATCAGTTTTGAAGGTGAGGAGGTTATTATTTAAACACAGTGAGACTGGGACTGAGTTCCATGTTTTTTGTTTTTGCCAACAAACATCTTTATTAAATTTTCACATATGTCATAAGCAATCTTAAATTTACAAAAATGAAAAATAAACAACATGACACCATTTTTAGTTGCAAACAGTATACATCACAGACACCGTTGAAACAACTGTAGTTACAAACATTATACATAACATAATCTATCCAGTCATTGTCAGTTAAGCATTATATGGCACGTTCAAATCTTAAACCTCGTTCCTGCTCTGCATATATTGTTCCTACAATTCCCATTTTTCCTATGTAGTTTGCTCCCTCCCTTTTCTAAAGATCCCAATTCCAGTTGTTTTATGTTTGTTACTATATTCACTTCTTTTAGTACAGTTGGTCTAGACTTTGATTTCCATTTTCTAGTAATTGCTTTTTGCTTTTTTGGCAGCCATCATAATTAGACTCAGCAAGACTTTACTATGTCTAGGCAATTCTAATTCTATAGCATAACTCAAAAAAATCATCATCCCAGTCAATCCAATCTGCTCACCCAGCATCTCTGACAGAGCAGTCTGCAGGAAATTACTAAAGTCTGCCAGCTCATTACACTTCCAAAAAATATGTTCCCAGACACCTCTTTCTTGCCCATCACAGCTCCAAGATTTACTATCCACCTGAGGAAAAATTCTTTGGAGTCTACTTGGGGTATAAAAATACCTATGTAAACACTTCCAGGCAAAGATCCTAAATCTTCTAGACTTTGTTGCATAGTTGGAAGACAAACATATATTCTTCCACTGTCTCTTTGTGAATTGCTTATCCATTCTCTCTTCCCAACCCTTTCTGAGCTCCTGTGATTGATTCTTATAATTATCATGCAATATTGTAATTACTATTACTTATATGGAAATCAAGAAAAGGTACAAATGGAAATGTTTATGGAAGAATTACATATGCCAATTATTCATTTTTAACAACAACTTCTGTTCTAGATTCTATTAAAAAAACTCTACCAGTGTTGGTCTTTTATTCAGGAGCCCCTTATTTCTTTCTCTTTGCCTATACTCTGATATCAATCCTTGATAGGGAAAGCAATCTCTAACCTGCAGTCCAAATAAATTCTTGGCCTCTTCCCATTCTATTACTTTTGTTTTTCTAGTTATTTGCTCCCAATACCTTGTTTCTTTTGCCAGTTTTCTCCAATAAATTCCAGACCCCTTTTGCCTATTATCTGTATCGCTGACCACAGTCATCCCTATCAGGAAAATCGCTATTCTCCATTCTCCTGCTGGTTTGGTTCTTAGAATACTCCCTGCTATTTTTTAAATATAATATTCTGGATCATCAATGTTCTCTTAATATTGTCAAATGTTTGCCTACCATCCACAAAACACACTGATCCATATGTATCAATTTTGATATCACTGTTGCCATTCTTTTAGCCATTATGGACATAAACACTTTACAATCATGGCTTAGTATTGAAATTGGGTGTATGAAGCTGGATCCAATGGATCTTTTCCCTCTTTAGGTATTACCATTACGACCACCTTTTTCCATGATACTGGTACTTCTCCTCCTCTTAAAATATTGTTAAACAAAACCTTCCAGATCGTTATCATTTTTTCCCTCCTAACTTCTGAAGTTCCACATGAATACCATCTATCCCTGGGGATTTTTTTGTAGATTGGTTATACATAGCCATTTTTATCTCATCCCTTCCTATCCTAATTATTAGTAATTGAGCATCATCTACCTCTAACCTTGATATATTTAATTCTTCCATAAACATTTCCATTTGTACCTTTTCTTGATTCCCATATTCCTCTACAAACGTTCATAACATTTCTGAAATATTTCTAATACTTCTAAAGAGTCTCTTGTTATCTGTCTTGTTATAGGCTCCAGTGGCGGCTGGTGACTTCAAATCAAAGCGGGGCTGCAGGAGACAGGTGAATGGGTGGGTTCAATGGGAAGGGGAGTGGCCAACTCAAAAGGGGAATAGCTATGCGTAAAACCACAAAAACTGTAACTTTAAATACGCTGCCCTGGTTGTCAAACTGTCATTATGAGAGTCTAATCAAGACAAAATGAAGTGTAGAAGAAAAAATATTTCAATGCATTGGCTGTATGACAGCTTACTTAATATCTAGATGGAAACAAAAAGGTTGTGAGGCATGAAAAATAAATTACTTTTTAAATACATTACTAGAATGCCAGTCAAAATCAAGTATAAGAAAAACAAGCAGCACTCAACTCAAACCACTTCTCCTTGCACTGCAGTTCTAATTATAATTTATATTCAGCTTTATTAAAGTACCAAGTAACATGCTGAAAGTAGCAATCTCTGTGATACCCCCACTTGTAAAAATGTTTCTTATCCAAAAAAGACCTGCTGCCTGGCAACAACTATCTACTTGTTTCATGGGGAAAACATGATCAAAGTAAAAAATGAAAATCAAACAAGAAACAAGCTCAAGATACATTGCTTAAAGGATTACTGTACAGGTAATGACCACACATGCTATATTGGCATTCTGTTTGGTTTACAGGTAAAGCCTGCATTGATGACTGCAAGTCTCCAGCAAATGTAATGAGCTTCTTAAAATAATGTAATCCTGTCCTTTATTAAAAATACTGTCATATGCATTTCAATACCCAAGGCTTGTACATTATCTAGTTATGTAAGTATTCTCTCTACATGGCAACAACAGAAAGGCTTTAAATGTTGGCAATTCTTTAACAGTATGTTTATTAAAGCTTACTTGCATCTTGCAATCTCAGACAAGCTTACCCGATGGTCATTAAAGCATTGCTACTTAAAACACAGAGCAACAGGCACTTTCTGAGTAATAATAAGCATAAATTAACAGTATAAAAACATGACAGAAACCAGAACATTCTGCAAAATCAAGGACAGAATAAAAGTAGCACTTGTGTCTTCCTTGGATGGGAGGATACTCTGCACATTTACACTGCATAACTGTTCCTTGCCTTGCTTGGACACATCCAGTGTCACTACATGGGGTGCAACAAGTATGTCACAATTTGAAATGTCTCTGGCTGACTGTGATGGCCCTGACACATTTGTCATACCTCTCAACCTCAGAACAAGAAATATGGACATAGCCATACATAGAAGTGGGACAAAGCCCCAAAAATAAGGACAATTTTTAAATATTGCTCTAATAAACTTAGTAAGATAATAGAACAGTAGGTCTTGCATTAGTATTAATTTTCTGAAAGGTATGAAATCTGAAACTCAAATGTCTATCATTATATTCTAACTTCAGTCTTTAATGATTTGCCACTAATTTGCCAAAAAAACACACTTTTATGAAAAATGGACCAAAAATGTGATGCAACAATATAAAATAGCCACACAATACAGCTGGGAATCTGTCAAAGAAGGGGGACACTTTTTAATATTAGTACTGCTAACTTGAGCAGCTGACAAAATAAAAGAATCTACATGCATTTCTGAAATAAAAGTAATCTATAACTCTGATTATTACAGTTATTTCTTAATTGTAAGCCCTCCACATTTTCTTCCAAAATTGCCATTTTGCGGTGGGATTATTAGGGGAGGAGCAACATTCTGAGCCAAAATCGGGGACAGTTGAGAGGTTTGGATATGCCTAATTCTATAAAGCCATTTATTTGCACGTACCTCTCAACCTGTTAATGCAGGAAATCTGGACAAGGCCAAATATACTGGGGGAACATATAAACAGTACTACAAATTGTTGTATCAACTGAGACAATTGATAGAATAACAACTTGTTTTAGCATGCATTTTTCTGAAGGTTATGAAGTCTGAAAATCAGCATCTGTCATTATTTAGTGACTTAATTCCTAAATTATTTGCCAGAAAACCATATATTTGATGAGGAACAAACCAAAAATAAGAAGCAAATATCTTTTCATTCTGTTAAAATCTGGACAGTTGAGAGGTATAGTTCAGCCGGGGCTATCTTTAAGTTTGCCACCCTTCCCTCTCACAAAATCCTGGCTGAATGGAGCCTCCCCCAGCAGCCATTCCAATGAACCATTACTTTGCTATTTCACCCCATTTACCATAAACACTAATGTGCATACTGCTTTACTTCTACAATGATTTGGACTTCATTTGAAAGTTTTATTTTGCATTTTACAGCACAAACACTAAGACATCTGCTAAATAAAGCAATGCAATCTCACAATGAAAACAAACTTAGCATTAAAACTTCTCTGCCCTTGAAAATTACATTAATTGAAACAGCATTGAAACCCACATTCAAAGAAAACACATTTTGCCAGTGGCAGATAAATATTAACTTTGGTCTGTTTTTAAATCATAGGCCCCTTGCACATGAAACATACATGTGGTCTTTGATACACCTTCCTGAGTGTATTAAATTATATTCCTTGTACAATATAGTACAGTTGTTAGACGGCGTTTTAAATTTGTTTTGAACATTTTTCTGGTAAACAATGAAACAAAAGGCATGCACCAATAATGACAAAACTGCCCAAATCAGAACATTTCTATCATAAAAGTCTACTCAAACTTCTACAGTCCACCAGTATCAGTAAATATGCACAATCTCTGAAGAAGTAAAAGTCATCTAAATAATTCCACATTAAAGAAACCTGTAACTAATGAAGAGGTTGCTGCTAGCAAACAACTTTATATTTCATTGTTTTATCTACAAATAAAGTGCTTGTTGCCCTTGAGGAATAAATTGCCTAAGTTGCATTACAAAAATGATAAGCTAGTAATATTGCAATAGGGAAAGGATGGCAAACTAATAACAGGTTCATAGTTACTAGTTATCTTCACCAAAAAGGACTGCAGAATCAACCCCCTTTACAATACAGTACAGTATCAGTAATGCATCTACCTACTGTGGGAGTAGAACCCACAGCCTTCTGCATCAAAAGCAAGTACACTACCTATTGTGCTATTAACAACACAAGCAGACTTGGCATAAGCAGCACTAAACTTTTATTCCCCTGCAGCTCTCAGCTTCTTGTCAAATCTACTTGACACTCAGCTGCATCTCTGAACTTTGCAGCACAAGAAATCTGGAAAAATCCAAAATTTAGGGGGGAGCAAAAGACCAAAAAACAGGGACACATTTTAAACATTGCTTGTATAATGTTGGAAAGTTGTTAGAATAAAATGCTGTGTTACCACTATACATTTCACTGCCAAGTACTGAACCCAGGATCCTGAGCAAAACAGTCAAAGCAACATACCACTATGCCAAATCATCTGTTTTATGAAAGAAAGGAAGACTGAAACTTAAATGGTTACCATTTAGTGAATTTAGTTGTCACCATAGCTGTCAACATCTTAGCACAAAACACCTGAACAAAGCCAATAATGGGGGAATACAACCCTCAAACATTCATTGAGTTCAGTTATCACCATAGCTCTCAACCTTGGCACAAAAAACCTGGACAAAGCCAATAATGGGGGAATACAGTCCAAACAATAGTGACATCCATTGAGGACACCAGAGCAAACCCACGAACGACATGCAGACTCCACACAGAAGGCACCCCAGCCATGAATCAAACCAGACAACCTGTAGCTGTCAGGCAACAATGCTACCACTGCAGTACTGGCTGTGTTAAGTAACAAAAACACAGAAACCACAAATTTTAAAATTTTATGAGGAACAGAACAGAACAAATATTTTACAAATGGTGGTGGGTAGGGAATTCAGGCTGTTGCCACTTAGGCCCAAGGTACAGCGTTCAAGCCTTATTCTCTACCCACCACCATGTAGCACCTGGGGCATTTCTCGCATGCACACACACACATGCACACACACACACACACACACACACACACACACACACACACACACACACACACACACACACACACACACACACACTACCTGCCGATTCGATCCTCCATGGCGGATCCCTTCCTTCCCTATTCTGACTGCCTAACAGAGCACACTACCTGCAGATCTGATCCTCCATGGCGGTTCCCTTCCTTCTCTATCCGGACTGCCTAACAGAGCAGTCTGGCATTCAGGAACTAAGCATGCATGTGTGCGTGGAGTTCTGGGAATCATGAATTTTGTTGTATTTTCTACAGTGGGGGGACTCACAATTATTTTATTCTTTTTACAGGTGGGGGGGCTGCAGTTCTCCAGTCCTATGCTTTGTGACAGCTCTTTCCACTTTCTGTTGCCTGAGCTGCTGTGCTAAAAGATTTTGTGCTTTAGAATTATTATCAAAAAATGGTTTACCTTCATAATCTCGAATCACAGTGGTTCGAGTGTTCATATGAGCGACTCGAAACCATGAAACTGAAAATGTCGACAGTCCTTAATGTTCAAAAAACAGGAAATCGAAAAGCAGATTCCCTGTTTTTTGAATATTAATGTCGAACAACTACAAACAAAGTGTAAAGCAGGGGGCAAGCTCCACGGCACCCCCCACACCTTCTACTTTATTATTCTAACTCCGAGATTGCACTACAGTGGGGAAAGGAACCATTTCCTGAGCCCCACTATAATGCACTCCACCCCAGAATGTCGAATGTGCAATCTCACTGTGCATTCGCTCATTGCACATTCAAGCTTTTTTCCATTTAGCGTTTGCAAACTTTGCAAACTGCCTTTTGGAAAATTGCCTTCACCCTTGTGTAATATGCACATGTAAAGGTAAACCTCAAAAAACAGTTGCGTAACAGCAATCTTTCCAAACTTGTTCATATTATCGGGGTAATCCCTTATTTTTTTGTTTAGCATTCTGCATTTGCTCCTTTTCTTGTTCTGAGAGATTCCCCCTATATTGCAATACTTTAACATTTGTCAATCTCTCAAAATAATTATTGTTACTGTTTAACCATATCTCCCTTTCTTTTATTTCCACCCTAGTTTTAAACTCCACTTTAATTTTATCCCACTCTCTAGCTATGTTTTCAAAAGAAAATTCTATCTTCTCTAGTAGCGCCTGAATTAATTCCAAAATCCATTCCCTGAATTCCTCTCTTTTCAACTGATAGGTGGGAAAGTGCCAGTGTTTCATTTTTATTTCATTACCTTGTGCTTTTATTTTATTTATTATTGGTGCATGATCTGAAATAGTTATTGGGTGCATTTCAAGACCTTCAATTAAATGCACATGTTCCTGTGAGATATAAAATCTATCTAGCCTAGCCCAGTTCTTGTATCTCGGTAAGTTATATGTAAATTCACTCTGAACTCTTAGTACTGAATTCATATCTTCCATGCCAAACATTTTCATAAATTTCTTCAAAGATCTATCCTCCTTTGTTATATTTTCCCTTCTATGCCCCCCAGACTCATCTTCACTGTTGAAAACCAAATTCCAGTCTCCACCTATAAGTAATATTCCTTGCAAAAAGCTGATTATTTCTCCCAGAACATTTTTAAACTCCATTATAGCAGTTTTAGGGGGGGTGTAAATGCATGCCAGTGTAATCCTTCTCCCTAGCAAGTAGCCCCCTTAGTACTATGTATCTTCCATTATTATCTTTTTTGCCCCTCTTCTGTCACTATTGTAGCTCCTCTTGCAATTAACATAAGTACTCCTCTTTTCCTTTGCCCCAGATATTCTGCTGAATAACCGTCCTGAAAACCTTTCTTTATAAAATTCACATGTTCATTTCTTTCCAGGTATGTCTCCTGTAGCATAAATATTTCCACTCTACATTGTTTAATATAGTTCACTACTCTTTCTTTTTTATATTTATCTGTAAGACCATTCAGATTGAAGGACATTGCAGAAAGCATCATTTTCTTATATAGTTATGATTACCACCTTTTATATATAACTACCTTTTTGTTAATGTCCAGTTCCAAATTTTATGTTACATGTATATCCTGTTTGGCAGGTTAGTCTTTTATACAGCTGTTTCTTGTCATATCCACTTGTGCCTATGACACATCTTACATAACTTTTTTGTTTTTTTGAATGCCCTCAATCAGAAAAAAAGAGCCCCATCCAAAAAAAAAATCCTTCCTAAAATCTATTAACTTAATAATAACACACAAAACTATGTACATCTTCAAATACTGAAGTTTTTGCTTCCTAGTAAGAACATAATGTCTAAGTTGATAGCTACACAGACAGGCTAAAGTTAACCAAAAAGAAATGTTAGTCATGCTAAGACTCATGGTACAGCCTGTGCTTTTAGTAAGCATAGTATAGCTCTCCCAGTTGAGAAAACCCTTGAACGTTTTCAGTAAACACTTTCTCCAAGCCACTTCACTTTATCAAATTGTCTTCTAGTGACATGCAGACTAGACAGAAAACTGCTAAGGATACATTGTTTATTAGAAAAAAAGCTTTATAACATTTAATATTCTTTTTCATTTATTTCTTTGTAATATACTTGTTACTGGATAACACCTAGGGCTCTAACCCAGTCATTTCACTATACAAGCATGGGAAAAAGTACACTGATTTTTCTTTTGTCATTCTCTTTTAACCAGACCCTTCCACTCTCAACCATCTCCTCCCTCCTCCTTTTCTTTCATTGCAGTACCTACATCTCTTAAAACTGAACAAAGAAAAAGAGGGAAGAAGGGTGAAAAAGAAAATAACAAAAGCACCTGTTTATATTAGCATTCTCATTGCATTAAAAAATGAGAAAACTTTACTTCAAATCTAATTGGTTTTGTATTATCTTTAAAGCTGTCACACTTGGGGAAACCCCTGATTGTTTTCGGAGAACATTATGTCCTAGTCAATTTCTCTGTTCTTTTTTTCTTTTCACTCACCCAATCCCCTTCTACCAGACTGTCTCCAGTTTCTCTTTATCAGATTGTCTCCATGGAGACATGAAGACCAGCTGCAGAAATGCTACTTAGTATAGATACATGCAATTGCTAGGAAAAAATGCCTCATATTATTCAATATTCTTTTTTATTTACTTGCTCTCTCTCTTACAAAACGGTCCTTAATCAGTCATTTTCCCATGCAAGAATGAAAAAAAAAAACACATTAATTTGAACTTTGTCATGTGTTTTTAACCAGCCCCCTTTTTATCATTGCATTGACTATATTTCTCAAAACTGTTTAAAAAGAAAAAGAGAAGAGGAGAGAAAAAGAACACCACCTGTTTACAATTCGCATTACATTTAAAAATAGCATGCAAAGAAAACCATGCACTATAAATACAGTACTATTTAGAAAATAAAGTGTTTTCTTTACTTACCATTAGTGTACCCCCTCTATTCCCTTCCCCAAAACATTTCACTCCAATATTCCCAGATTTTCTTGTTCTGTCATATTTCACACATATAATTATTGCACTGTAATCCCACATCGTTACTGGTTTTATTACTGTTCTTCTCCATCATCCAAATCCTGTCCCTTTTTTATTTCTAACATGCTCTCAATTCTTCTGGTCAACTCTCATGCTCCCTTCCTTCTTTCCAACATTTTCCATTGAAATACTAGAAAATGTTTTACAGGTACATTCTCCCTGTGGTCTTTATTACCAGAAGAACAAGATGCAGAATCTCCTTTTGTTTCACAGCTCAGTTTTTGTTGGACAAACTTTTGTATTTCCTCCTTAGTATGCACTTCATCACAAAATGTTGTCCCTCCAGGGAAGAATACTATGAAGACAGCTGGATGCAGCAGTTTGAGTCTCAAACTTGCGTCTCAACATTTTCTGAATGGTGGAATTATTTTTCTTCTCTTTTGCCTGATGTACAATGAGTAATCATTTTCCACAAACACTTTGCTGTCTCTCACTTTCAGTATTTTGCCCTTCTTCCATAGTTTTGTTAGAATCAACTCCTTTTGTGGGTAGGATTGCATCCTTACTATTATAGGTCTAGGTTGCTTTCTTATGGCTAGGTTTGGAGAATGCACATGATGTGCCCATTCAATTAACAGTTCCTGCTGTGGAATACCAGTCCAGTTGCTTATCTGAGCTTTCTTAAAATTAATGCAGTTTGTTCCTTCCAGCTTCTCTGGTATAGCTAAAAATCTCAGGTTTTCCATACGTGCTCTGCCCTCTAGTTCTATTATTTTTTGAAACATCTCTTCTTGAGCAGTCTCATATTCAGCCAGCCTTTTCTTCATTTTGACCTCTGATTTTTGCAGCTTTATCATCTCATCTGAATATCTGTTTAAAGCTTCTTCCATTTGTTCCAGCTTTCTGTTGTTTGTGTTGATATACTCTACCAGTGCTTTGCTTATTTTAACCAGGTCTGTATGCAATTGTCTTATATCTTCCTGTAGGTTACTGGAAGTCATGTCTGAAGGTTGCATTACTTTTTGCTAAACAGCTGCAGAACTCTCCATATTTAGTGTTTCTTCCTCACTTTTTGTAGCTGATATTTTGCCAGTTCTTCTGTGTTTCTTTATTCCTGGCATCCAGGCAGTGTACTTACTAGCCAGTTACTAAAATGTACCCATAAACACAAGTCTACTGGCCTTCCCTGCTGAGTTTCTGTTTTCACACTGGAAGAGCTAGAAACAAGCTGTTATGCAGTATGCAGCCATCTTGGAAGTCAGACTGAGTTCCATGTTTTAGTGACATAAATAAGAATAGGGTATCTTCTGCGGAGTCATTAGTCTTGTGAATGTCAAGAAGAAATATGTCTTGTGAACATAATTTTCTTCATTGTGCATAACACTGACTGACTTCTGTTGGGCACTTTGTGGATTATGTACTATATTGTGGGACATGATCAGCTGAGGGTAGGTGAGACAATTCAAACTAGTTTAGTTATTATAAGACAATACGGCTGTGTGACTTATAAGGCAAACGTGTTGCAATACTTGTCACTTTACTGCTGCATTGTTCTAGTTTAGTCTGGCCTGTAGATTTGTCAAGATTGGAGAACATATTGTAGGAATGGTAAGAAGTTATATGCCAAGTTTTTTGGAGCTGTCAGTGAGAAAATTGATTCTACAAATTGCCCCAAGTTTCTGCTGGGTCTTTCTGATAGACTGCTGTATGTGCAAGTTGAATTTCAAGTTGCCATCCATAATGACCCTTCACTGCCTTGTTTACAAAACTGTTTCTGTTTTTTTTTTTGTTATCTAGGGATGTAACATTGAAAACAGCCCTGTTCAGGTTGTGTGTTTTGGGAAGAATTGGAGAAACTTAGTTTTCTTTGGATTTATAAGCCAGAATTCAATGGAGGTAAAATATTTCTGGGTTATATGCTGAAAATGAGGTAGAATTTTGTCAGAACATATGAGGGTTGAGTCATCAACATGTTGGATTAAGGAAGCATATTTAGCTACAGTATGGAGTTTGTTAATGACAATATTTAAAAGCAGATGACCTAGAATAGACCTTGAGGTCCCTGATGGGGACTGGTAAGAAAGCCGGATAGGCACTTTGCCATTTGACCGACTGTTGGTCTGCAAGGTAGCTACTGAACCACTGTAGGGATGGGGGTAAGAGACAGTGAGAAGATGGCTGTTGAAATAGTTTTGCATGACAGACAGTATGAGAAATGCAGTATTACATTTTTGTAATGACATTATCAAGTGGGAGTGTTTTCAGGATGGGCCAGTTATAACTTTACAATATGGATGTAAAAGATTTTGCATTAAAACTTGCAGGTTGCGTACCATGTTGTAATTATGAGGTTTAGGCATAAGGTTGTTTAGTCTGTTAGCAAATATTGTGCGATGATCACTGATGTTATCTGAAAGGGTCACTGTGGATGAAAAATTGGTAAGAGTGGAGTAAGCAACCAGTCTAAAATCAAAACTTTATTACTTTATTTATTAGTTTGGAGCACTAATGAGTTGAGTAACTCTATAGAGGTTTATAGTGTTTTTGGGGAATTCAGTAGTAGTTTGGCAATCAGTATTTAGAATACCTAGAGCAAATGTGTTTGTTCAACTCAACCTCCAGAAGGCCAGAAACATTTCCATGGATTGAACAGTATGGAAACTGCTCATGAAGGAAGTCTGAAATCCAGCAGCATGCACAGCAGCTTACTGACTATGGAGTAGACCACCTCCGCCGGCCATCAGCTAGAGACAAAAGAAGAAAAAGAAGAAGATTACCTAGAATGATAGTTTTGTGGGGGATGGTAATTGATACCTATGATAAGATCTACTCAGCGGTGGTGTTATTTTGTCCTGGAGGAATGTAGAGAGCAATTATGCAAGTGCTTTTGTATTTAATAAGTTTGTGCAATATGATGAGGAGCTCAACATAACTAAATCATAAGATATTACATGGGTTGTGTGCAACCTCTAGTGAGTTAAAATAGATAATAGCAACACAGCTACTATTTTTTCTTTATTCTACCAGGTCTGATTACATTACAGCCTGGTGGGAGAATATCTTCATCTTTAACGTTTGGCTTTATCCAAGTTTCAGTGAATCTTAACATATCAAGGGAATGGAGGCTTATGCAACCATGGAATTCTGCTAGTTTATTTCAAATGTAGAAGCTATTGATAGTGACTCGTCTGAAGCCAGCTGTTAGCAAACATTTGTTAAGAAGCAATTTCGGTTGAGCAGCCAGTGGTGTTAGTGTCTGCTGTGCTGTGGGTTGGGTTGTATTGAACAAGCAGTTTGTGTTTGAGATCAAATTAGATGGGCAGACATTAGAGTGAATGCCACCATATAGGTGTACTTTTGGTATAAGATTAGTGTTGCAGGGAATATCTTGTTTTTTTTAATCTAACATTCATTTTGGTTTTAGGTCAACTAAGGAATCAGAACTTTTCGGCATAATTTGTAAAATTTGGGAGGATCTTATTTGAAACCTATCAAGCTGGGCATGATATATAACAAAAAGGAGGAAGGTGATTTGGGGTTGATAAATCCAGCTATTTATTCATGCTCCTTGAATTTATATATAGTTCTGCATATAGGTTGTAGATCAATACCTGCATATATACCTTTAAGAAGCTATCCAAGAGCTTGCACAAGTGTATAAATCCTGCGAACGTGCGAGCCTGACTTTCATTTTGTAGTTAGCTGTTCATATTTAAGCATGTATGTATGAAAACTCTGTCTGTTAACTAGTTTGTTCATATTTAATAATGCTGCTATCCATCCTGAAATGTTTGAATGTATTAAAGCATCTGAATGAAACCCCAAGCTTTCTTGTTACATGTGTTAGAGACGAGGTGTCAGAAGTGGCATGTCTATAGGACATGGTGTCAGAAGCGTCATGTCTAAAAGGACACGAAGTTAGAAGAAGCATACCAAATGGGCATGGAGTCAGAAATGGCTTGACTAAAATGACTTAAGGTGCTTGTTTAGATGCTGGTAGAATACACAAAGGTGGATCATCCTTAAATGTGCAAACTTCACAAAACAGGTCAGAAATGAATTTCAGGTATTAAAACTTGCTCAGCACTATTTCTCTTCACATAATATGCAATGAGGCATACGGAATGTTTTAAATAATATTTGCATAAACAGCTATGTATGATATTGATAAAAATATTCAAATTACTACAAAAAATGTTTGAAATAAAATCCAAATTGCATAAAATTAATAAAATAAGGGGAAATGACTGCAGTTTTCAATACACGCTTTGCAAATTTGTATTTTTCTTATTAAGGAAAGATATCCAAGTTACTAGAAGTGTATAATGTGCTCGCATGTTTGTGCAGTGTTACAGTAAAGCTATTTCACAAAGTACAGCCATTACAAGGCACATCTCGCAGAGTACAGCCATTACAGAGCATATTTCCAAAGTACAGTATTTCAAAGAGTTTACTGTGCATTTGAATGTTGCTACAAGCTCACAGAACTGTTTCTTCCTTCATAATTACAAGGGCCATATTTTCTGTATGTTTATGTACACTTTGTGGGCATGGCAGATGGATTTTGAAAACCCAGTGCACTTGTGTTTGACAATAATATTGCTGATAACTGAAGAGTGTTTGAGCAAAAGTATTACATTTTCATACAGGCTGCATTTTCTGATAAAGATGACCGTACAAAGGCATTTATTCTACTTAATTTAGCTGTGTCAAAAGCTATAAGAAAGGGAATGCTCATTTGTGTATGCACCTACTAATTATGCTGGAGAGGGGGAAAACCACCATATTGTACCATCTGAGTCAAGGGAGGTCCCAGAGTGTTTAAAATGAAGATTTAGATAAATGTGTAACCCCCAGACATTGTTACAATGGAAAGGCATTTATTTTATACAAGGGATTAAAAGCCTGGTGAAACTTTTGCAGCATATATAACTGACCTGAGAAATAAAGCTTAAATGTGCAGATTTGGTGACTTAAGGGATGAGTTGATAAAGGACAGACTTGTGTGTGGTATAAAAGATGATGCTGTGAGAAAGATTTTCCTTTGTGACAGTGATTTAACTTTGAATAAGGCCATTGAGATTTGTCAGATGTACGAGCTCACAGAAAAGCACACAGATTTGCTTACAAATGAGAATAGCTCAAGAAGGCACAGTGAGAAAGCTCATGTTGATAGTATGTAGCATGTTTTTAAAAGAAAAAGGCCCATGCATGTGGCAGCAACTGTAATCCCTGCAGCACTCACTGGTAAACCCCAGAACATTCTAACAAATTCTAGTGTTCGCACAGTTTCAGTGAAGCAGAAGAGTGAGTCAGCAAACTCAAAGCATGGGCCCCAACCTAGTTTCATTGCCAACTGCTGTAATTGTGGTGGAAGCCATGAATCTAAAAGGGAGAAATGTTTAGCTTTTGGTCAAAAATGCCACAAATGCAATAAATTGAATAATTTCAAAAGGTTTTGTAAATCAAAAGGCCCACATTCTTTTATTAAAAGGGAACATTTTAAAAAAGCTTATCAGTTAGACAGTGGAAGTTCTACTCTTTATGTGGTTGGTGTTTCAATGCTTCATGAAACAGTCAATGTAATAGATTTAACAACAAAGAATTAAGTATTTTGTACTGTTCGGATAAATGGCAAACCCACAGAGCTCAAAGATGATACAGGTTCCAAGTGCAATGTTATTTCTGCAGAAACATTTGCCAGAATATGTAAAGATGAAAAGCTTGATATGGCAAGGTGTGCAAAGCTTGTTGCTTATGGAGGTGAAGAAATTCGAAGGCTCAGTGGTGCATTCATGTTACTTCCAGCAGAGTGGAAGAAGCTACGCCTTATTATTTTATGTGGTCAAGAGGCACATCCAGTCATTATTAGAGCTCAGAGACTCCTTGAAAATGGGACTGATTTCATTTAACAAGGAAGTCCACCCTTCTTAGCTTAAATGACCACTACTCTAATTTTTCCCAGCACATATTTTCTACCTATGCTGATCCTTTCCAAGACAAACTAGGCAAACTTCCAGTTGTGTACCCCATGAAATTAGACCCAGTGGTCAGTCCAGTTATCAGGCCAGCACATAAAGTTCCAATAGCCATGCAGGACAGAGTCAAAGCCGAGTTAGATAAAATGATGTGACAAGGTGTGATTTGTAGAGGTTGAAATTCCAACTGAGTGGGTATCTTCCATGGTGTTAGCTCATAAGAAAAGTTCAGATGACATCAGAATATGTATTGACAAAAGAGATTTCAACAAAGCACTTAAAAGACCACATCATCCAATGCGCACAGTAGAAGTCGCAGCCTTGATGCCATATGCCACTAAGAGTTCACTTTGGCAAATTCAGCTAGACAAGAAATCCTCGTTGCTTACAACATTCAGTACTCCGTTTGGCAGATACAGATTTTTGAGAATTCCATTTGGGATAAATTCTGCAAGTGAAATCTTTCAACGTGCAATGAAGCAAATTTTTTCTGGGTATCCTTGTGCTATTATCATAGACAACATACTGGTAGGAGGTCTTGATGAAGAAGAACACGACAGAAACCTCAGAAAAGTTCTAGAAAGGGCACATCAAGCGAATCTTAAGCTCAACCCACACAAATGTAAATTCAAGCTACAAAAAGTTACTTATGTTGGTCACTTATTTACTAGTACAGGCCTACAACCAGACCCATCAAAACAAACAGCCATTCTCAAGGTGCCAGCTCTAGACAATGTTCAAGTCCTACTACATTTTCTTGGCATGGTCAACTACCTAGGCAAGTTCATTCCAGATTTGAGCCAACTTTCAGCACCACTAATACAGCTGACAAGTAAAGATGTATCCTGGTGTTGGTTAGAGAAACACCAAAGTGCGTCTGATGTCCTGAAACAGAGAATTTCTAGTCCACTACTCTCAGATACTATGATTTTCACAAAAAAGTTACACTTTCCTGTGATGCTTCGAAATTTAGACTTGGTGCAGTCATTCTACAAGAGGGTCAGTCTGTTGCCTACACATTAAGAACTCTTACCCACACTGCAATGCAGTATGCCCAGATGAAGAGCTTTTGGCAATTGTGTTTGCATGTTTGAAGTTCCATGATTATGTTTATGGTAGACCTATCCAGATCGAAACAGACCACCAACCACTAGTCACCATCTTGAGAAAGCCTATGCCAGACTGCAGCATATGATGCTGAGATTACAAAAGTATAATTTCATTCTTGTATATAAAAAAGGCAAACTTCTTTTTTCTTCTGATACATTATCCAGATTGCCCAGAAATGCCACAGAACAGCATGAGAATGAGAGTCTTGATTTTGAAGTCATGGAAGTGAGAAATCTTTCTTCCACACGTTTTGATGAGTTGAGAGATCACACAGCCACAGATCCAGTTTTACAAAGGCTCAACCACTTTATCAATCATGGATGGCCATCAAAGCAATCTAGTTTACCTCAGGATGTACAACCTTAATTTCCATACAGAGATGAGATTTTGTTTGACAAAGGTATCATAATGAAAGGTCCGAAAGTAATTATTCCAAAGTCCTTGCAACCAGAGTATATTACCATCTTGCATCGTGGTCACCCAGCAATCAAATATAACAAAATAAGGGGAAGAGGGTTAGTATTTTAGCCTTCTATGTCACAAGACATTGAGAGAGCACTTTCATCCTGTTCAGTGTGTAATAGTACAAAGCCACATCAACAGAAGGAACCACTTCAGATTAACCAAATTCCAGAACTACCTTTGTCAACAGTAGCCACAAACATTTTGAGTGGAATGGTCAACATTATTTGGTGCTAGTAGACTCTTACTCCAATAGGCTCGAGATTGACCTACTTTCAAACCTAACATCCAGTACTGTCATTACCAAGATGAAGCACCATTTTGCTGTTCATAGGAGTCCGCACAAAGTTATTTCTGACAATGGCACGCAGTTTACAAGCCAACAGTTCAAAAGATTTGCTGAAGAATGGGACTTTACTCATGTCACAAGTAATCCAGAATACCCGCAGTCAAATGGTTTGGCAGAACATTTAGTGCAAAGAGCAAAGCAGTTATTAGAGAAGTAAAAATGAGACAATAGTAATGTTTTCCTGAATCTCTTGAATCTCAGAAATGTTCCTCATGATAAACATCTTGGCTCACCTGCTCAGAGACTTCTGTCAAGACAAACCAGAGCCACATTACCAATCAGTAGTCAATCACTGGTTCCATTTGTCAAGCACAACAGGTTAGTAAATGCCAATCTGTTGAAGAAGTGCCTGTCCTAGAAGTCCTACTACGATAAGACCAGCAAACTGCTCAATCCATTACGAGAGGGAGAAGTGGTAACGATGCAAATGTCCAAAGGTTATGACTGGATTGGTGTCATGAAGAGTACTGGTCCAGAACTGAGATCGTTCATTACTGAATCAGAAGGAGCAACTTTTAGGTGGAATTGGAAGCATTTGAGACCGGTGTCAGAGCCTATACCACAGCAGATAGCCTGTGAGAAAGACTCTTTATCTCAGAGTGAGTTGTCCGGTGTACCAATTCCTGAGGAAGTTCCAGAGGACATTCCCGCTCCTATGACGAATCCAGAAGTTCTTGATATGAGTTGTGCACTGCAGACTATCCCTGTTGCTAAATTTGGTCCCGACTGTTATGTAACGATATATGGTTGAATCTTTAAACTCTGTAGCAGATGTGAAGGAACTTGGACATGAACATTGTGCTTTGTTTCTAATGTATATAGTAAAGCATGCCTAACTCTGATATTGTTTTGCATAAAAGGCAATCTTTTTAAGAGGTAGGATGTAGCTCAGTACATGTGTATATTGCTTTAAGAAGCTATCCAAAGGTTGGACAAATGTATAAATACTGAGCATGTGCGAGCCTGACTGCCATTTTTGTAGTTAGCTGTTGAGATGTAAGCTCTGTTTGCTAGTTTGTTTGTATTTAATGATGCTGCTATCATCCTGATGTGTTTGTATGTATTAAAGCATCTGAACGAAACCCCAGGCCTTCTTGTTGTATGTGTTAGAGACAAATGAGCGACATGGTTAACTGCATCTTTTTATTTCAGGACATTTTTATAGGGTTAAATACAATTGTGTTTGGAAATGACATTGTTATCCTAAGAAGTAATTGAGAATGAAAGAAAATAATTACTTAGAATATTATAATAAAATTAGATTATGGCAAATTAATGTTTCTTTATTAAGTGATTATAAAAAGATGTGGTATAAGATGATTACGGGCACTTATATTAATTCTTGGTATTCTTTATCTCTGGTTGAAAAAAGTGATTTCTCATAGGCAGTGGCATTTCAGTCAGATATAGGAATGGAATGTTTTTTATGTCATTTGCTTTTAGGAAACTTGCCTGTTAAGGTGGAAATGAAGTATAAAAACTGAAATGTTTATGTTCTCTGTGTAAAGTAGTAGAAAGATTAAAACATGTCTTGAAATGTTACAGAGTAAAATGTTTTTGGTCCTTTGTCTCTTCTGCATTACATATTCTACAACTAGTCTCTGCTGATAATAAATCTAATCAATTTGTTTTTTTCATGATTTTGATTCTCCTTGCAGTGAAGAGTTTGTTTTACTATTGTATGTTTTATATGGAAAGGGAGGACTGATTATGGTTTAGATAATAAAATATGGAACAAGATGCATGTTCTTCAAAGCAAAGCCGACATTGGTTATGGAAGAAGAATCTGAGAGGATAACACTATATTCTATTTCCTTTTTAATTTTATACTTCTTTATTAACCGCTTATAATTTTTTGGTATTAGTTTGTGATCTTACATATTTTCTGTTATCTTGTTTGTATGCTTGTTTTTCCTAATTTTGGCAAAAAAACTACTCTTTTCAATCAATGACATTGGATCTTTTGCATTCGCCTGAGGTGCTATCGACTCAAGCAGATGAGACCTCAATGTAATGTCTCAAACAAAAGATAGCCCCCTCAGGAGTCCAGCACTCCTCTAATGCTACACTGCAGTGTCAAAAATTTGGAAATGAATACAGTCACCTGGAGGGGGAATAGAACCCATAGTCTTCTTACCTTTCAGAATCAGAGGTGAGTGTGCTACCAGTTAAGGCACTGATACTGCAATCTCACAAGAACTCAAAAGCCAAAAAGTGAACTAAGATCAATATATGAGACCAATATATTTCAGCGTTGAAGCAGTGCTTGTAAAAGCTAGGTTGCATGTGTTAGAACATTCCTTGATTTGATGGCACAAATGTCACCAAAAACTAATTAGCTATACAGAAACTATAGTTTCACTGCTGTGATGTCCACTTATGTGGAAACATGCTTGATGCATACAAGTAAAAATAAGGGGTGTACAGGAAAAAATGAAAAGGGGAAAGAGCAAGAACAGGGTCATATAAAGGGATTACTCAAAGGAATGTGCATGATTTGGGAAAGGAGGGCAGAACTTTTGTAAGGAAAAAGTATAATGTTTTCATTAAATAAAGTAAAGGGAAGACAGAGAATGGTGAAAGGAAAAGAGAGTAGGCAGTGGGTAAGAAACTCTACATGGAGAGTGAAATATACAGAATAGTACAGACAAACAGGGGTGAAAATGCAAACACTAGGAGGGCTAGACATGGGCTTGATGGAAAAAGTGGGTAGAAAAATAATTACTGGGGGGTTCGGACAATGTCCAAGGTATGGGATGGGGCACAATAAGAAGTGGGCATACAGAGAGAGGAGTAAGCTGCAATATGAGCATCTGGTGTGTGAGAGACATTACAGGAATCCATGACCATGTTATGGAAAAGGGTGGTTGGTGATATGGGCCACATTTTTTGAAAGTGGCCTAAAGGTAAGTGTTAGCCAGGAGAGTGACACTGCAATCTGTTTCATAAAGCTTTCCATCCAGGCCATATGGATGTCCACTGTTAGAACTGGATCCCCTCCAACAATTCAAACAGCTTATCTACTGGTGAGAGCCCTGAACCTCACTCCAGTCACTCAGTGTCATTTCCCTGATGCACCTCAGCAGTGGCAGGATGCATTTGCGATACCTTCTGAATAAATCTATCATCATCATAGTGACCATAAATGTTTGCAGTAGGGATGGATGCTTCTACATTCCTGTTGGCAGGAACATCTGCCGCGTGTATTCATTTATCTGTCCCTATTGTATGGCATATACCCATATTTGACTACAGTATGGTATTACTAAGTTACTCATTTGTCAGTAGTTCTCATCCTACCAGTCCAAACAGTATACAGCTCTGTGTTACATGTTCACAGGTGTCTACCTTTCCAGATAATAAGGGGATGGCAGAGGCTAGATAACTGATGTCATGGCTAAGGCACCTATATCACACTGGCAGCACTTGATGGGGAGGGGGGAAATGACAAATCCTATACATAATGAGGTGTGCCACACAGTGGTCCATGGCATAAATTTGACTGGATGACACAACCGTTCACTATACCATTCTCGTGCCTATGTTACTGACATGCTGTGCAAAAGCACATTCAATAGCAGTTTGAGAGATTGGCCATAGAAAAGGCCATAAAGAATAAAGAATAAAGCTTTCTGATAAGCAAATACTAATACTGACAGTTAAGATTACTATTATTATTTATATTTCTATTATTATTACTATTACAAATACCCTTCCATATATTACTGTGCATTGCATGCATAATGTCATTGTTGTAACGCATTGATTACATTTATTAATTTTTCCATCATATAATGCTTACGCATTAACCATGCTAATCTTCTAATGTGTAATGTGGCAGCATGTAACCGAGACACTCAAACACAGACTGCATGAAGACATATGGTGCAAAATATATTTTTTCCTAGATGGAGAAATATTACCTCTTGGCTATCTCCTCTAATGGTATCTATTTTCAAGTTACTAAAAGTAATATAAATCAAATGGCACTACTCAAATGGAATGGACTTCAAAGGTGCATGTGTAAACTGGACATTATCCTTCTCTGGGGCATTAAAGTGCCAAGAAGTAAAAAAAAATAATAATGATAAACATATAGGTTACTGGAGGAACCTTAATGTTTACAAATGAAATCCCTTCTTCCCTCACATTAAAACAACTTTCTGTTTCAAAAATATCAAAAAGGTTTGTGTTCACATGTTGGCAACTCCAGCTGAAATCAATCCACATCAGAGAACAAACATATGCCCAGCTTCCCTACTGTAATCAAGGGACATATACTTGGAGACAAACTTGTGGAGAGTCATTCGCTCATTCTTCAGCATTTCTGAGCAGTTCAGATAGTCTGCTCAGTGTTGCCTGGCTAACTATATAGAACTTTTCAGGACCTCGGTCTTTAGCAGTGGCAAGAAGGTCCATCTACATTGAGGTAAAGGAAATTTGCCTTGAAGGGTATACAATCAAGTCTACCTTCAACTGAATTCAGATTTTGCCTAAAGAGAAGCCAGCATAAATCTGCAAGGAATGATTTCAGTTGTCTGGATTCCTATGAGAGTGGACACAGAACCCATAACTGCTTTTATATTGCTCTCCAAGGACCAAAGACTTTTAAAAAGATTCTGTCAACCCAGAAGTTTTGGGTTTAAAAGAAGATTTTTGGACTTAGTATTTTACTCCTTTGTAATGGAAGTGGAGCTACTGTAAGTTATATCTTCCCATCCCTGCTTTATTGATACTGTGCAGCACGTTTAATTGATATCTGATCATTAAGTTACATTATTTACTGTTAATAGTGTAATACATTCTGTTTTCAAAGAAACACAGCCTGGTACATACATGCTATTTTAATTTGATTCTTAATTTGAACAATAGGCTTGGAAATGGGAATAAGGGCTGAGCCAACATGTTGTCACCTATAGACTAAATGCATAGATGACAATATAAATGTTACATTCATATCTATTTGCTCTGACAGAATAAAAGATCCTTTCATGACAGAATAAACCCATCAAAACAACCAAAATGAACAGAAAATAATAATTAGGAGACTGTTAAGGTACCTTGTAAATTTATAGAAACAGAACTAGGCGTTGGTGAAAATAACTATTCTGAAATATTTTATTAGTTTTGCTTTCATTGCTTTGCCTTAAACTGTACTTTCGCTGATTGTGTTCAACAAAAATACCATGGTTAATCCTTCAGTTGCTATAGAGATTTTTAATGAAAATGTACACCAGAAGTCTGTATGCATTTCCATAAGTGACTCTAAGCCAGTGCCATATTGGTACCAACAGAATTAAAAATAAAGTCTCAGTTCCACTGTATACCCTCCAAAGAATTGGAGGAAAATAGAGAGATAAATACATTAAGGGATGCAAAAAATATCTGGCCCTAAAGGTGCTAAGTCAAATATGCAAAACACAGCAACATACAGAGATGCTCCTAGGACAGGTCAGAGATTTGGAGTCTTTCCTGTTAAGAAGGGAATTTCTATTGAGAAGTGTATGGTGTCTTATGGATTACGTACAGAAATGCCAGTCTGAATTGAAAGCACAGAGACAGGCCTAGGGTATGTAAAACAGCAGATGGAAACACTAAAATTAGACATGATTGACAAATAGAAATACATTTCAGCTATAATAGGTACACTGAGCTAGAAAATGGCAGAATTTCAAGCACCCATCCAGAAAATCTTGTATTTCTGCTTAGAGCTGCCTAGAAAATATATGCCTACGATAAAGGATTAACCATCAGAAAGACTGTGAATCTGATAGTGATGACCCTCAATCTATAGATATTAATAAGTTAAAAGAATGTTGAACCCTAAAATTGCTATGCCCATCTTTCAGCTAATTGACAGGAAGTTCAGCGGAAAGGAATAAAAGATGCATGTACATTCAAAAACTAGAACAGCGCTTTGCAACTTTTTCCAGAACAAGTAAATAGAGCTTAAAAATCAGGTGATCCACATATAATGAGAAGACAGACACAGCTTGTATGAGTTTTATTTTTAAGGGATCTTCAAATGTATCACTGTAGGAGACAGGCTAGACTGACAACACAGTCTGCCTAATGAAATGTGGAGACTATCAACCCTCCCTTCCAAGAATTGTACAATTATTTTCAGGATGTGTATTTTGCATTTTTTTCAGATTCAGAGAGTGATGATTATAAGGATGTATACTTACAAAGTTTACCTTTCCATATTAGGACACATCTATCCCTAAAACTTAAAAATAAACCTCAAACTGTGATGTGGATTGTAGACAAGACAGCAAATATCTGGGAATATATGAAAGGAGGTAAAGTCCTGCCACCAAACAGGGGGAAAAAATATCTGCTACCCAAGTCAGTAGTTCTGTTAACTTTGTCATGGAGGGAACTGAAATTTCCCATCCAAAAGGTAGCAAACTAAGTAAAATAAGCAACCTGCACAAGCTAATACCCTATTCAAGTATAAAAAATGAAAAACAATACCCCTATTCAAGCTTAAGAAAATAAATAATAAAAAAAATACCCCTTTTCAAGCACAGGCTGGTATCAAGTCCCCCATGGTTCAGAAAATGTGTTCTGCTCCACAAACTCCAGTAGAGTTACCACTACAATCCAGACCTCCATAATCTTATTTTCCCCCTTAGTCATATTCTAGCCAGGGACAGTCAAACAAAAGATATGGTCCAGTTAGACAAAATGACAAGAGATATGAAAAGAGAGAGACCCATGGTTCTGATAGGAAATGTTACATGACGGGTACCAAAACGATAATAGAGGGATGAGAGAAGAAATAAAAAGGTTGCAGCGTGAGGTCAGACAGATAAGGGATCAGCTAACGAACCAAAGTAGATGTTACAAACTTTCTACAACCAGAAATGCTCACTGCCTCCTGTCTTTCCTCCTCCTGGCCTTGTGACACTCAGCAATCCTACCTGCACTGACAAAAGTATTTGTATTAACCACTGACTAGTTTCTTTTGTTTTCCCTCAAGCTGCTAAGATAAAAGATTCTGATATGGTTAATGATTTAAAAGAATTATGCATGGTCATGGGAACAGGAAACAGTTTCCAAAGATGGCTTTCACTGGCAGTGCTGTTTATGCTGCCTTGTTACAAAGAACAGGACCAAAACAAATTCTTCTTGGTCAACTTGATCCCAAAGGGAAGTTTAAATAGGTTCTACTTTGAAGTAAATGTGGAAAGCAGGTTAAGGCATGAGGCCTTAGATGCTGAAGTAACTCTAATATAAAATGTTTTTTATAATAAGCTGAACTGAAAGAAGGCTAAAAGAGAGAGACTTAAAATTCTACCTCATAGCAGGCAGGTTATAGGCTACACATGAACAACCAACTTTAGGAAAAGCATGACTGAATCTAAAATTTTGGAAAATGGAAGTGAGCCATCGAGTGAATTTTACCAGTAACCAATGAGATGACTTATTAGTTGGCAATAATCTGTTTAAGAGGTTTAGGCCTAGAACTGACTATGTCATGGGGTCTTGTGGTCACAGTTGAATGAGTCATTGCCTTTCAAAAGAGTTTAAAGGCTCATAAGTATGCAAAAGCATGCTATTTGGAAAAAATATATATGCCAATGTTAAAGTGATTTTTGCCAGGTCTGATGTGTCAGATATGCCAGTGTTTTGAAATTCTAGGATGTAACTACATGGAGACGGAGGTCACATGTATGTGTGCATATGTGAGTGTGTGTGTGTGTGTGTGTGTGTGTGTGTGTGTGTGTGTGTGTGTGTGTGTGTGTGTGTGTGTGTGTGTGTGTGTGCGTGTGTGTGTGTGTGCTCAGCAAAGCAGGATGTAGTCAAATCTGAGATAAATGTTAGAGATCTGATATTCTTTCCTAAGGAAGTCAATCCTGTTAGCTCAAAACCTCAGCCAAACACTGACACAGCTGAACACTCCACCTCCTTAGTGAGAAATGCAAAGGAAAGTTCACTAGGTCATGAACCATTTATTTGCAAAATATATTCAGAGGGAAATTAATTGTACATGTCTGTCAAAGATTAAAGATATTGGGTTATGAGAACTGTCTTATGAGTGAGACGTGTTATAGAATGCTAAAGAGACAATGGCCTAATATGAGAATTGTTAAAAAATCAGAGTTGCTAAGAGGTGTTTCAAATCATGATGGAAAATTAAAGAAAATAGGAATCTATGCTTTAATCAAGCAGGGTAATTGGTACAACAGGTAGCCTTTGGTGCTGGAAGAACAGAAGGCTGTGAGTTCTAGTCTCCCGCCAGATGACTTGATTGCTGGCACTGCAGTGCAGCATAAAGGGGATTGCTGTACTCCTGAGTGTGTCATTCTCCAGACAAGGCATTACATCAAAGTTCCTTCAACTTGCATTGATATAGCTCGGATGAATGCAAAAAAAAAAAAAAAAAGTCCATGGTACCTATTGAAGACTAGAGATCCTTTACTTATATACAAAAATAAGTGTTACTTACAAACTATTTACATATTTACAGATATTTACATGTGTACAAACACATTCATACTTTCCTATACAATTATGCTAAATTTTCTTTCTTATTAGAGCCCCACTCTTTTTTCCATAAACACCATCTGATTTTATTTAATATTGTTGCTAAAATCCATTTACAATTAAACATAATTTCATTTATTCTTTTATTCTATATAATCCATACAGCATAAAATAGCTTTTTATCTATTTTTAACATATTTTACTTCTACACTTATATCCATATTTAATCATATCCATTTTTATTTTATCCACTTCTTTTATATCTTCAAAAAAACTTATTTGCATAGTTTTCCTCATAACATTTTTAGTCTTTTACATTTCAAAACACGTTCCATAATTTTTTTTCTTCTTCTTCTTCACAATGTCAACATATTCTGTCACTTTTCTTTTTATATGGTACATTTCCTTTTACTGGCAATTAATCTATTACCAGTCTCCACAAAAAAATCTTGACATTCTAATTTCTGATTACACCATTTGCTTCTTATTTTTATAGCTTTAATTGTTTCATCTGTTAGATCGTCTCATGGTTTTGCATAATAATGTTTCATCAGTACATTCTTATACCATACTTTTCTTTCTCTATATCAGGTTTTATTTACCACAAAAATATTTTTCTTGGCAACACTTTATTTCATTTATATACTCTTTTTCTCTTTTACTCTTTTTACCACACCCCCAAATTTATCATACTAATATCTATATAGTTTTACTACTAATCTGTAATCTTTTTAATTTATCCACTTTAACACTTTGTACAAATGTAATGAAGCAGTGCATACCACTGGGTTAACTGATCCTAAACCTCCTTCATTATTTACACATAAAACTCTTCTTTTTACTAGTTTAATCTAGAACGCCATATCAATGAAAACATTATCTGCAATAATATCTTTTCAAATACTGTTAGCAACATAAATATACTTGCTAAGCATGCTATCATTCCCATCAGTACTAAATTTATCAACTACACTTTTTTTACTGAATGATCATTTATATGTTCTGCAGAAAAGATGTTTGCTTTATTCCTTCCATTGTTTTTTCTCATTGAATTCTACTTACATCTTTATTCCCAAATTGTATACCTAACACAGAAATTTCATTCATTGTAAAGTGTATACCCCAATCTTTACTACATCACCTAAATCTTTACTTTTCTCTTTACACTTATTTGCACAAATTATTACTTCTTTTATACATTTTTTTTTCAATTATTATAATGTCATCTGCATATGTTAACATAACTGGAATGCTTAACCCTTCAGTTGCTACATAACCTACCTCTTTTACTTTGAAATTTACTTCACATACTTTCACATTCATAACTAATGCAAAGAGTATACAACTCATTGGAGATCCCTGTCTTACACCACTCTTCATGTGTACTTCTTGGTTTAACCAGTCACTTACAAGCATTTTTACTTTATTATTACTATATATTGACATGCAGAATTTCCTAACGTTCTCTCTTATATTACATTATTTCATTATTACTCATAAGAATTCATATCCAATTTTAGCAAATGCTTTATTAAGGTATCCGATAATGATTTTGATCTTTTCTGTTTATAATATCATCCACAATTTCTCTATCATTAATAATTCTTGACAACCCATTCCCTTTATACTATATATATGCTATCTCCCATAATATTTCCCATTTTAATTTCAAATCTCATTTGTATTCTTTTCATAAAAATTGTATAATCATTATTATTCAATATTCGTGGTCTCCATTTTTTAATTTTCTATCTTCCTTCTTCTATATGAATTTAAGTATTCCACTACATAATTCTTTATAAGTGAAATTTTCATTTAACCATTCATTCAAAATTTGTAAAAAATATTTTTTGCCAATCCCTTAAATTTATATACATTTTATACCCTATTCCATCTTGCCTGTAGCCAAAACTATATTTACCTGTCCTAATACTTTACCTTGCTCATTTAAAGAAATCTAATTTTCCAACTATTTATTCTTCTTTTCTGTTAACTTTTTTACTTTCTACATTTTCTTTCACTATCTTCTTTTTTCTTTAAACATTTTGTACATATTGTACTACAGTATTCATAAAATTCTCCTGAATTCTATTTCTCCTTCTACATTTTTTATTTCTCTCATTATACTACCATCTTCCTTTACTAATCTGCTTAAGTAACTTGATATGTCTTCTCTTTTTTATTGTAAGAAATATATTTGCTTATATCACAATTCTTGTATTTTTTCTTGATTTCTTTCATATAAATCTTTTTTTTGTCAAAGTGCTTTCTATCATTATATTCTAAACCTTCCACAGAACAATTATCTGTTTTTTTATATTTCTCTTTCTTTACTTTTCATATTGCCACTGTAAAAACATTTTTTATATTTTTCCTTACATATCACCCACCATTCAGACCAGTTTTAGAAAATGTTCTCATGGTAATATGATCTTTCATAACCATATTATTAATCTCTTTCCTTCTTCATTCCATGCTTTCTCATTTATCCTTTTAATTCCTTTGCCTATTTTAATATATTCCTTATTTTCTTTTATCTCTAGTTATATTGCAAGATGATCAGAAAATCATGTTTCGACTACCTCCCTTTCTCCTATAACTAAACCTTCAGATACTATAAAATAATCTATTTCAGTTCTGTATATACCCCTTTTGTAAGTCCATGAATTTTTGTCCCAAAGTTTTAACTTAGCACATCTTATAACTTCTAACATTTTTCTTATATAATTTTCTTTCTTTTTACACTTTCCTCTTAAATTGCAATTAAAGTCTTCTTTTATTATAATATTCATACTTATCACTACATAGTCTAAAATCTGATGAAATATCCTTTCCCTTTCTATACCATTAGTATAAGCATGCAATGTTATAATTCTGTAGACTTGTTCTTTCCATTTTAAATTTACAATAGTTAATTTCCCATTTTTGCTAATGTTACATCTAATATCCTTACTGTATTCCTACAGAACATGGCTATTCCACAACATCTCTCATTTCTCAATTTCCATATTACCTTTCCTCCCCATAGTTTCTCTATTTGCAATCGTTCTTCATTTGTTAAAAATCTTATGTCTTCTAATATAATTACATCTACAGCACATGTATAACACCACACCAAAATTCCTAATTTTCTTACTATATTCTTAATACTATTCACATTTAAGAGAAGCACACTAACATTTTCATTTTCCTTTTGGTTTCATAAATTCATAGTTAATTACAGGGCTAGGTTTCTTAATAGGGCATTCTAAACCAAACAATTTCCTTTCCAAAGGTAAAAATCAAACCCTGCACCTTATATCTGTGAGTCAAACACTTTAACCATTATACCAAGCCCCAATCGTTAGCTGTATATATATTTATTTTCATCCATTTCTTTTCTCTTTATCTTTTCTACTTATCCCTTTACATTTTCTTTTTCTGTTTTTTTACCCTTTTACCAATAGAATTCTTTTTTCCCTTTTACTACCTCCCAGATTATGTCTTCTTCATCACTTATATCAGAGCCTTCTTCTATGTCCTCTTTATTATTTTTTACCCATTTTTTTTTCTATTTCTACTTCTAAAATGTCTTCTCTTTGCTCATTTCATTCATTTTCTTCTCTTTCTTTTTCTTTACTGTTATTTTCATTTTTGCAATCCATCCACAGATGTCCAATTTTGCTAAATATATAACATTTTTTGTATCATGTCCCATTTCCCCACAAATATAACACTTTCTTTTGTCACAGTTAATTATCAAATGTCCTTCTTTTCCACACACACACACACACACACACACACACACACACACACACACACACACACACATGTTTTGGGGTGTTTCCAGTATTTTATAACACTCCTATCCCCCTCCACAATTACCATGTTTGTTATATGTATATTTTTCTCTTCCTATTTTAAGACAATATTACAATCCAAGCCACCAGTTCATAAACCCCTTCTGTCATAAACCTTTGCAATTTTCAGTACTTCTTTACATAAAGCTTTCAAACATCCTTTCAAAGTCTCTCTCTTTCTACCTCGGTTTGAAATTGTATATGTATCTTTTTGTTTCCCTGGTACAAGCTTTTATCACATAAAGATTCATTGGGTAGTCTTTCCTTTTTTCATATTCTCCAAGAAAATTTTCCATTGAAATAACAGTCTCAAATATAATGTTATCTCATGTGCTTTTACAGCCAAAGGTGATATTAAATTCTCTCACACGTATACCTGTCCATTTATTTGTCTTCTTTACTTTGAATCCTTACCACATACGTTCTGTTTTTTTCATTTTCTTCTGCCTTCCTTTCTGCTACTTCACTTTTGCCTTCTTTTATTTTCTCTGCATATGTTTTCTTTTCTACCGCACCACTATTCTTCATGATTCTCTCTGCATTCTCCTTTTGTATTTTCTCAATAATGCCCCCCCCCAGGAAACACTGCCTTCATTTTCTAGCTCACTCTGCACCACCATTTTTTTTAAAGTAAATCATCCTGCAACCCTCCCAACTAGAAAGCTGTAATTATATATATATCCATCATTTGCTGAGTCGTCTCCATCAAACAGGTTTCTTTTAACCATTTCCTCAGAATCCTGCACACATTCTTCAGTCTCAGTTTGCATTCTCCTTCATTTCTTTCATTACTCCATCATCTCCTTCTCTCTTCACCTGCCTTCCCATTTCTCCAGGCCACCTCTGCACCTGAAAGGGAAACAGGAAGTGCTCAAACAAAATGGTTCCCACTCACCCCAATGATAAGTAGGATTTTTTTATTGATACATACATTACACATTATTTACATATTTACATTATTTACATCTATTTACAAATTTCCATACATTATAAACTTCAATTTAAGCATTCTACCAGTCTTTTACCCATAAACAAAACATTATTTTTTCCAAAATCTTTGTCAAACTCCATTTTCCATTGTATTTAATTTCATTTAGTCTCTCGTTCTATATAGTCCATGAAGCAGTAAATATTACTCTGTCCATTTTCTTCACTTCTTCCTGTTTTCGTGCACCATAATAGCCAAACTCTATTATGTCCATATTTATTTGTACAAATTTTTACAAATTTTTCACCCTATTATCTTTAAATATTTCTTTCAACAAATTATTAACTCTTTCACATTTCAAAAACACATGTTCAGTAGTCTCAAACTCTACACATGTATTACAACAAATAACCTGAATAGACTGTAAAACCAAAAGATAGTAGTTCCAAGTCGCCAAGGATGATAAAAATTCTTTATTCCAACAATAAAAGGTAAGCGCTTTCGTCTACCCATATAGACTTCATCAGACAAATGAGAAATGGCACCACTCATATATTTATAAGACCCTTAATTGTCTCAATCAAACAATTAAGTTGAAAAATTACTTAAAAAATCATCTGTACCAGATTAGTTAATTTAAACTTTCACAATAAAACATACAGTGAACAATATTAATCCCCTTAAAGAACTTCTGTGTATATTTTAACAATTTTTTGTGTACATAGACAATAAAATTTTAGATTTTACAAAATTGCTTATAGCAAACAACTAATTACTTGTATATTTATATTGTTTTAAATAGATATGACCAAAGCTAAAAATAACAATGTAATACATTTGTTAAAATATTAAAATTAAAATTGAAATTAATTTAAACTTTCCCTGCTCTGTCAACCAAAATGGCTTTGATACTAATGTATTCATTCAAGCCAGGGAAAATATTAGCCTTCAGCCTCAACTGCCAACTCACTTCCCTATATAATAAAAGATTTTTCAAATCACCCCCCCCCCATGGTCATTTCTCACCAGGTCAATAATACCAAATTGGAAACCTTTAAAAGAACTACAGACAGTAGAATGTTTATAAAGTGCGCTAGTATCTTTTTTAACTCTAAAAATCTTTTATTATATAGGGAAGTGAGTTGAAACCTTTAAAAGAACTACAGACAGTAGAATGTTTATAAAGTGCGCTAGTATCTTTTTTAACTCTAATATCGTTCATGTGTTCATAAATCCTATCCTTTAGTGCCCTTTCAGTTTTCCCCACATAAGACAAACATTGTGTGCAAATAGCTAAATAGACTAACATCTTCGTGTGACAATTACCCTTGCAGAAATGGACTAAACTACCCAAACCATTATTTAATTTTATAGTTTCATTTTTATAAATGTGGGTACATTGTCCACATCTACCACAAGAATTAGTAGCCTTTTTAATATTTCCATAATTACTGTCCCTTTCAAAAATTCTTTTGAAGTTAATACCTATCTTATAAGTAAAATGGGGTCTATTGCCTACTGCTTCATGTACCTCCTTGTTGGTCTTAAGTATTGACCAATTGGTTTCCAAAATTTTAGTGAATTCTTCAGAAAAAACATTAAATTCAGTTATACAAGTCCCTTGGTAATTTATTTTTTCCTTATCAGATTCCTCTGTTTTTTTAAAAGGCTTACCCAATAATGACTTGAATTTTGTCCCCCACCCATTATATACTTCTTCTAAAATACCACCAACCAACACTTTCGGATACCCCCTCTCAATAAATTTTTCACCTAAGAAAACAAATTCTTTGTAAAGGTCTTCAAAGTCAGAAGTCATCCGTGCTACCCTTACAGCCTGCCCTTTGATAAGGCTCCTTTTTTGGTGAAAGGGGTGATGACTATCAAAGTGTAAATAACCATTATACCATGTCTCCTTACGAAAGATCCTAGACTTAAAACCTTGCACTACTTTACTAACTGTAAGGTCAAGAAAATTAATACTATTTTCTCCAACAGTGTGTGTAAATGATAAAAAATTTGTTGTTTTATTAATATAAACAATAAATTCCTCCAAATGTTCCTTTGTACCTTCCCATAAAACAAAAATGTCATCCAAAAACCTATAATAACACTTCATAAATTTAGAATATATACTATTGAATATATGTCTCTCTTCCCATTCCAACATCACAAGGTTGGCGTAAATGGGGGCACAAGCTGCCCCCATAGCCACTCCACTCACCTGTTGGAAATATTCCCCCTGGAAGCCTATATAATTGTTGTCTAAAATGACTTCTATTAGTTCCAAAATCAATTGTTTCTGATCTAGAGGTGCTTCCAGATGTTTATGTATACTATCTTCGAAAAATTCAAAACCTATCAATCTCGGGATACAGGTAAACAAATCCTTTACATCTATAGTTAAAAAGATGCAATTATCAGACCACATGTCATTATTAATTTTACCTAAAAAATCCCAAGAATCTTTAAGTATATGATTTGTCTTTGTGACAATACTCTTAATGGTTCTATCAATATAGACTGCCAAGGGATGTGTTTTTGAATGTTTTGCAGAAACAATAGGTCTAAAAGGTGGTTCAACAATAGATTTGTGGACTTTAGGCACACCAAAAAACTGTGAACTAGTAGGGTTAGGTTGATTTAAAAAATTGTAAATGGTCTTGTCTATTCTATTTTCTAACAAATATTCATACAAGAGGGAATCAATCCTACCATAAGCTATTTGTATCTCATTGTAAGATACCAAAGCATATGTATTGGTATCTAACAATGTGTTGGTAAGGAGATTATTATATTCTTCTCAGTTAAATAAAACAACTCCCCCTCCCTTATCGGGCTTCATAATTCTAATGTCATTCTGTTTTTTGAAATCTAGTAATAATTTTTCTTCATCTCTACTTACATTACGATAATATCTATCCTTTCTATTTTTATGGTAGGCTTCATAAATCTCATTTGTAACAATATTTTCAAAGGTCAATATAGCTGGGTGAAGTGGGGGGTTATATGTACTACTCCTAGTTAGCTCTCTATTAAGTGTGGAACCTTCACTACCTGATTTTTTATGCAATAATTTAAGGTTTAATTTCCTAAGGTATGTCTTAAGTTCTATCAGTATATGTGCTAAATCCCCTAACCGAGATTTAACAAATTTAAAGCCTTTGGAAAGTAAATTGAAATGTTCAATACCCAAAACAATTGATGTGCAGTTGAACATCTTAAAACCATTATATTCAAAAATAATATTATTAACATCAGATGTAATAAGGTTTATCTGCCCTTCCTTCTCACGTCCTTCCAACCATAACTGTTCCCATCCAAATGAACTGGGGGGCCTAGATCGGTTGGCAGGCTGGCCTTGCTTGCTAGTCGTTCTGATCTTCTGGGGCCTAAAAAAAGTAATTATTTTCTGAAAAGGAATCAAGCTCGTCCATACCTCCATTGACATTACCATTACCCATACTGTGTACATTTCTTACCTGGGGGGTTGTCATAGGTGAAGCAGTGGGTTCAAAGGTATCATAATGTTTGTACCGAGTCTGTGTTTTATTCTTATCCTTAAAATTATTATGAAAAGGCCCTGGGTACATTTTATCCTTTCTGTATTGTTCCCTATCCCTAGAAAACTTACTTTGTTTCCTAATAAACACTTTATTAATCCTAATAACAGTTCTATCCAAGACCCTGTTATAAAGATGTTTATATTCATCAAATAACAAAGCTCTACAAATATCTAAATTTAACTTGTTTAAGTCTGTTAGTAAACTGTTCAACATTATCTCATTGTGTTTAATCAACTTTTTTATCAACCCTAACCCACATTCATTAATAAAATCATGAAAATCTTTCAAAACTACATCAGTATAAGTAATGCCAAAAGGGTACTTAAACATTCTAAGTCCAAATGGGACTATTTTATGGTTAACACAACAATGCAAGTAACGGTTATCTAATTGCAAACATTTGTATTTGTATAACTTTTTTTCAAAAGAAAAAATCATGTCCCTTAAAGTAGGAGAAGCAGTTCCGTTTTTATTGTGCTCATTTGCACTACTTTCTTGATAATGTGCTAAAGATGAATAATTAAAATCAAAATTACTGTCTAAAACATCCTGATAGCAAAGAATGTCAACATTGCCCAAAGGTGTATTAGGCAATTTGCCCAAAGCTTGAGAAGTAGTATTAGCCCCTTTAGAACTAGCGTGAGCTAGTGAAACAGTACCTTTTTCTTTTTGGTTTGGTTGCTGCAACAAACGTTCCTTTTGCCTTGCACAAGATCGCTGGATTTCTCCTCGACGATGTGGGGAAAGAACAGTCCCTTGATAGCCATTGTCTCATACAGTTTCCACGGCTTTCGCCTTAGCTCCACCATGACTCTGGTTCTGTGAGCATGGAGATGACGTTGAAAAAGTCGACGAAGGCCAGTCTTGCTGTTTTTGTAGTGCGAGGACTCCCTCTGCTGGCTCAGATTGACTAAGCAGGTCAATAAGCCTAGTGAGGTCCCCTCTTAATGTAGCCAATTCCTCTCGTACCTTTACCACTTCTTGTTGCGTTTTCATGAAACTGCCTGGGCTAAGAGTTTTATCTTGAACCAAAATTGTAGAGTCGCTGGAAGTCCCTTCCATAACTGAGGTGCCAATAGTAACGGTAGTTAATTAACCACCCTCAAGCAACCAAGGAACCAAGTGTAAGCACAAATCACAACAAATAACCTGAATAGACTGTAAAACCAAAAGATAGTAGTTCCAAGTCGCCAAGGATTATAAAAATTCTGTATTCCAACAATAAAAGGTAAGCGCTTTCGTCTACCCATATAGACTTCATCAGACAAATGAGAAATGGCACCACTCATATATTTATAAGACCCTTAATAGTCTCAATCAAACAATTAAGTTGAAAAATTACTTAAAAAATCATCTGTACCAGATTAGTTAATTTAAACTTTCACAATAAAAAATGTAGTGAACAATATTAAACCTCTTAAAGAACTTCTGTGTATATTTTAACAATTTTTTGTGTACATAGACAATAAAATTTTAGATTTTACAAAATTGCTTATAGCAAACAACTAATTACTTGTATATTTATATATTTATATTGTTTTAAATAGATATGACCAAAGCTAAAAATAACAATGGAAGTAATACATTTGTTAAAATATTAAAATTAAAATTGAAATTAATTTAAACCTTCCCTGCTCTGTCAACCAAAATGGCTTTGATACTAATGTATTCATTCAAGCCAGGGAAAATATTAGCCTTCAGCCTCAACTGCCAACTCACTTCCCTATATAATAAAAGATTCTTCAAATCACCCCCCCTATGGTCATTTTTCACCAGGTCAATAATACCAAATTGGAAAAATTTAAAAGAACTACAGACAGTAGAATGTTTATAAAGTGCACTAATATCTTTTTTAACTCTAATATCGTTCATGTGTTCATAAATTCTATCCTTTAGTGCCCTTTCAGTTTTCCCCACATAAAAAGACAAACATTGTGTGCAAATAGCTAAATAGACTAACATCTTCATGTGACAATTACCCTTGCAGAAATGGACTAAACTACCCAAACCATTATTTAATTTTATAGTTTCATTTTTATAAATGTGGGTACATTGTCCACGTCTACCACAAGAATTAGTAGCCTTTTTAATATTTCCATAATTACTGTCCCTTTCAAAAATTCTTTTGAAGTTAATACCTATCTTCTAAGTAAAATGGGGTCTATTGCCTACTGCTTCATGTACCTCCTTGTTGGTCTTAAGTATTGACCAATTGGTTTCCAAAATGTTAGTGAATTCTTCAGAAAAAACATTAAATTCAGTTATACAAGTCCCTTGGTAATTTATTTTTTCCTTATCAGATTCCTCTGTTTTTTAAAGGTTTACCCAATAATGACTTGAATTTTGTCCCCCACCCATTATACACTTCTTCTAAAATACCACCAACCAACACTTTCATATACCCCCTCTCAATAAATTTTTCACCTAAGAAAACAAATTCTTCGTAAAGGTCTTCAAAGTCAGAAGTCATCCGTGCTACCCTTACAGCCTGCCCTTTGATAAGGCTCCTTTTTTGGTGAAAGGGGTGATGACTATCAAAGTGTAAATAACCATTACACCATGTCTCCTTATGAAAGATCCTAGACTTAAAACCTTGCACTACTTTACTAACTGTAAGGTCAAGAAAATTAATACTATTTTCTCCAACAGTGTGTTACACATGTATTACATATTCTGTCTTGCTTTTTTTGTCTGGCATATTTGCTTAACCAGCAATTATTTAATAGACAATCTCCATAAAAAAATCATTACCTTCTTTAATCTTTTTATAGTTATTACATCTCATCATTATGGCTTTTTTTCTTATCTATTTCTAAATATTTCCATGGATCAATACACTAAAATGCTTTTGTAATACTTAAGAACCATTCCTTTCTATTTTTCTCACATATATTCTTTTTTATTTTTCATAACACAATTTTGTTTTGGTACTCTCTCATTTCTTCATTCACAATGCTTTTGCTTTGTTTTTATTAACTTCCATTCCTTCCCACAATTTTTTGTATTTATAATATAGTATCATTTCTATCAGCAAAAACAGGCTAGTTACCATCCAAAGGATTCCAGCGTAGTAGACACAAAAATATTAGATAAAGACCAAGGAATCCACCACGATATAAGAAAATAGAACTTTTATTCCACAATGTAAGACCAGAAAACGAGCGCTTTCACATACGTCGAGTATGCTTCATCAGGTTACATTTTAATGAGCAAAATCACTCTACTTATATACTGAACTAAGCAGTGTAATTAAGCAATCAATCAATTATAATAATTACTTAATTCATCAAGTGATCAAATAATGAAGCATTTGGTAAGCTTTTTTAAAACAGACATTGCACCATTTTGCTTCTGTTCTTTGATCTAATGACATAGGTTAAAGCAGCTGCATCAATAAATGGATAAAATGAAATAAAATAAAAATAAAGTGCATACATATGTATCTCTATACATATTAAATATATACATTCCCATGTATATAAATATATAATATATAAATATTCACTTGGAAATGTTATTATATATAAAAATTATTATTAACAATGTCCTTATATCTTTAAAAACAATCTAAAAATCTAAAAAACTTCGTGCAGTTGTTGTCTCCAAATATAACTTGGCTACATGTCAGATATATAATAAGAATGATCTAGCTAAAATATAAACATGTATATAAATATGTATATAGATATGAAATATTAAATATATATATAAGCATATGCAGTGTATAGTATAATTGATATATAATAGCCAGCTATACAAATGCTGTATAGATAGAAATAATGCATTTGTCCAACTTGTCATACATACTTGTACATAGTAACAAATATCTGAAAACTATATTTCATCAGTTCAACTCAAGTTACTAACCTATCTCCCTATATGTATATATTAATTCAATAATTAAATGTCAAATATATAGCCTATTATTCTATTCAATATATACAAAACCTATCCTATATGAGTATAAACATGTAGAAAATACAAAAAATTTTTAATCAATAAAAAGTATGGGACAAATAGTCTGGGAATATATCGATGAAGAGACAATAAATACTATATATGTAATGTATAAACAATATCTCTCATTATATTCTTTATCTAAGATATACAGTCTTATCTGCGTGCTTCCAATATTGGTTTTATGCTGATGTTGATATTTAGTCCAGGCTCTATGTGTGCTCGTAATTTAAATATCCAATCCAGCTCTGCCTTAGCTAATGTATTCATTCTATCTCCACCTCTCACTGAGGGTTTAATTATTTGTAACACTCTAAAATTAAACTGATGGTCTTGATTAAGATTAATGTGTTTAGCTAGAGCATTTGTTGGAATCATCTTTCTGATGTCATATGTATGATTGTATATACGGTCTCTAAGCCTTCTAGAGGTGAGACCTACATAGAATGCTTGGCAATTCTTACAAGTAGCTAGATATATTAAATTAGTAGTATTACATGTAGCGTATATAAGAAACCTATGTGTATAGTCCAAATATGGTATTATAAATTCACTTTCTGTATTAATATATTTACACATGCTGCATTTCCCACATGGCCAAGTTCCCATCTTAGGACCAATGTCTCTGTTGATATTAGGTTTCTTAATTATTTTATCTATACATAACCATCTTTTCAGATTCTTAGCATTTTTATATCTGAAATGTGGTATGAATCCTACTAAATCTTTAAGGTCATTATCCATCGTAAGAATATCCCAATTCTCTTGTATAATTCTTACAATATTATGGTTATCATTAGTGTACCTCAAAGTAAAAGTTATGGTACCTTCTTTTTTATTGTTAATATTTCTAGGCGTATATTGTATACCCTTATTATACCACTGTTTAGCTTTTGTATACAAGTGGACTTCACTGTTGGATTTGTTTATGAGACTAACTGGATATCCTCTGTCTACAAATAACTTATCCAACAGTGTGAGTTGTTCATTTCTCTCTGATGTATGGGTACATAACCTAGTAATCCTAGCTCTTTGATTCTTTATTATATTTGAAAAAATAAATCGAGGATGCATACTGTTATAATTCAAAATTGCATTCTTCCAGCAAGGTTTCCTAAACAATTGCGTAATAAGCAAATTATTATCATCTTTCAAAATAGATATATCTAGAAAATCAATCTTGTTATGTGAATATTCTAGAGTGAATCTTAGAAAATCAGTCGTTGTTTCCAAGTAATTGACTAGTTCTATTAAATCTGACTGTTCTCCTTTCCAAAATATGAGAACGTCATCAACAAACCGTCTATATAGGACAATATTGTTCATATAATGAGTGTTGAACAAATATTTGGATTCCCAATAGTACATAACAATATTAGCGTACAAATTTGCACATGGGGTGCCCATTGCCACACCCCATGTTTGCATATATAAGTTGTCTTTAAACATAAATACATTGTTTTCTAGAACTAAAGTCAACAATGTACATATTAAATATTGCATATCCTTATTTAGGGATTTTTCCTCTAATAGCACATCCCTTACTGCCTCGACCCCATAGTCATTAGGTATGACTGTAAAGAGGTTTTTAACATCTAATGATAACAATATTAAAGTCAAAGTATTATCTATCTGACCTACTAGCTGTTCTATATCATTCAGTAATGAATATGTATCGTTTAGGATAGTAGGTATTAGTCTGACAACAGGACCTAGTTTAGATTCTATATACTTTGATATATATTCTGTCACCCATTTTTCCCCTGCCACAATGGGTCGCATAGGTGGGGGGTACTCCATTTTATGTATTTTCGGGAGACCTTTAATATTAGGAACATTGGGCATATTAATTAAGAAGTAATCATATAGTTGTTTTGTAATTAATCTACACATAAGTAAATCATACAACATATCCTGCACTGTATTAATAATCTTGGTTAATCTATTTTTGTCAATTTCTTGATATTTATCAGTGTCACTTAGCATCTTAAACATTAGTTCATCATAGAACAAGGTGTCTAAGACCACAATACCTCCCCCTTTATCAGCTGGTCTTATAGTTAGCAACTCATTTCTAGATAAATTCTGCAGTGCTTGAAATTCTTCCGAATTAAGATTATAAAAAATTCTTTCATATTTCTTCTCCTTTCTTATGTCTGAAAAGTATTTATAGAAGTCATTTTCACACTTTCTTATGAAACAATGCACATTTGGGAGAACTTCAGGAATAAAAACACTTTTCTTCTTATGATGTATATCACTATCTAAGCTATTTTCTACTCCTTTATCTTTATACATTAATTTCAGAGATAATGTTCGTGTAAACATTCGTAAGTCTACTAAAAGCTCAGCTAAATTACTACTTTGAGATGGTATGAAAGAAAGTCCTTTATTTAATAAACTGTGTTCACTAGTCGTGAGACAATGGCTAGATAAATTAAACACAAGTTCATTTATTGACGATGTCTCCTCCGTTCTTCTATGGCTTCTTCCGAGAATTTCCTTTTTCTTCTGCCTCTGCTGCTTGACCTCATCCTGTTCTCTTGTTGATATCGAACTGGTAAAGGTAAAAAACCTTGTGATGTCATAGCCGTAATTGTCTTGGGTCTCGCTCCATTGGATGTAGACGTTTGTAAGGCTTCCTGGTTCGGAGGTGGAGTATTGCAGACATCTGCTCCTATTGGATGGATACCTTGTTCATTATTGACTATATTACTCTGAGGCTCCTTTTTTGGTGAAAGGGGTGATGACTATCAAAGTGTAAATAACCATTACACCATGTCTCCTTATGAAAGATCCTAGACTTAAAACCTTGCACTACTTTACTAACTGTAAGGTCAAGAAAATTAATACTATTTTCTCCAACAGTGTGTTACACATGTATTACATATTCTGTCTTGCTTTTTTTGTCTGGCATATTTGCTTAACCAGCAATTATTTAATAGACAATCTCCATAAAAAAATCATTACCTTCTTTAATCTTTTTATAGTTATTACATCTCATCATTATGGCTTTTTTTCTTATCTATTTCTAAATATTTCCATGGATCAATACACTAAAATGCTTTTGTAATACTTAAGAACCATTCCTTTCTATTTTTCTCACATATATTCTTTTTTATTTTTCATAACACAATTTTGTTTTGGTACTCTCTCATTTCTTCATTCACAATGCTTTTGCTTTGTTTTTATTAACTTCCATTCCTTCCCACAATTTTTTGTATTTATAATATAGTATCATTTCTATGAAGTTTTTTTTATTTTCCTTCATAATTCCTTTTAATACTTTATATAAAATTAAAGATGATGGATGTATTATTGGCTTATTAAACCAAAAACTCCTTGCTCTTCTTTCATATACAAAATCCCTCTTTTGACTGGATTCAATCCACATCCCCATACAAAAGAGAATATAATCACCATTAATTCCTTTTCATACTTAATAGGAATCATATAAATGTTAGCAAAATAAGCAATTTTTCTTATTACCATGGTGTTCAACAAGTGTGCTTTTTTCTATATGAAAATCTATATGATTTCCAAAAATTAGTCATGTCCTTTACTTTTTTGAGTACATTATCCCATTGTTGTTGTCTGTATTAATTTTTTCCAAATGTTATTACTAATATATTTATATATTTTTCATTGAACTCAACACCTCCTATCATACCTTCAAAACCAAATCCTTTACTTTTCTTCTTATTTATACTTAACAATTTTGTTTTAAATTTATACTTAATTTTCAGTTACTTTTTCTATCCATACTTTATTTTGAACAATTAATACAATATCATCTGGATAATTATATATTATTGGCAATGGAATTCCTTCATCATTTTGTATCCACTACTACTTGACATTTTATTAATTTCCTTCATTATTACATTCATAATTAATGAAAAAATTACACTACTAGCTGGGCAGCCCTGATTTATTCTACATTCTATTTTAATTTCTTCCCCAATCCAGCCATTTACATTTAGTTTTACATAGTTCCTTTCATAAACATATTTTATTACTTGTAATATTTTTTGCTTACATTATTTGCAGACAAAATTCCCCATGATGATTTACATTGAATGTTATCATAAGCTTTACTTATATCCCCTATCATAACCTTCTCTTCTACATTTTTATTTATGATATCATCATTTATTTCTCTTATTATCCATAACAACTCTGACTTCCTTTTCCCTTTCTTCCAACTACATTTTGGTTATATATTCTATCCATTTTTTCTGTAACCTTTTCTTATTATTCTCATAACAAATGTATAATATATCTGGATTATTCAATATTATATGTCTCCAGTTTTTTATCTCCTCTTTATTTCCTTTTTTAAATATAAATTTTATAACTCCTGTACATATCTCTTTCTCTTTAATTCCAGTTTCTAACCATTCATTCGTAACTTCTATAAAATATATTTTGCCACTCTTTCATTTCTTTATACATACCATATACATACCATATTCAATTCCATCCAGTCCTGTTGCAGAATTTATGTTAATATATTTTAGAATTTCATTCAATTCCTTCATGTTTTTTTTTTGTTCTAAATACTCATTATCTTCCTTATTTAATGTTTTAACTTTATAAATTTGTTATATGCTTTCTTCTCTCTTAACAAATAATTCCAATACATATTATTATTTCATATATTCCTTCTTGCTGTCTTATTTGCTTACCTTTCTTATTGTCCCTTCTTTTATTATTTTACTCAAATACAGTGCTACCTCTTCTTTCTTTCCTTGTAAATAATATTTTTGCTTATATAACAAGTTCTTAAAGTTTATTTGATTAATTTTATATATTTCTTTTTCATAAAAGGATTTTTTTCTTTTCTAATAAGTCTCTAAATGTTTCTTGGTGAAGACAAAACTAAAAAACAGTGAACTAATTCCAAAAATGGAAGGAAACAAACCACTCCAACACAAGGAATAAAGTTAGTGCTTTTGTTTACTATTTCGGCAAACTTTTTCAGACCCTAAATGTTTCTTGACTTAATATCGTATAGCTCTCTTCTTTTTTCTTTTCTTCCTTATAAATTCTAAAAACACGTTTTTATATTTTTCTTTAAAAATAAGCCACCAAACAGTCCAGTTCTCATAAAACTCCATCATAGGTTCATAGGCAGGTACTAGGCTTTTGGCCCTAGGGCCTATAAAAGCCTAGCCAAAAAGGTACCCAGGCTTTCGCCACCCAAGAAAATTATTTTCCTGTGCTCCTGTCAAGCAGAGCCACAGAAATGATCCCCAGGGTGAATTTCCTATTTCTCATCCAATCATCAAGATTTTTCTTGAAGAGTGCTAATGAGGAGCTCTATTTGACATAGATAGGTAGTCTGTTCCATAGTATTGGGAAGTGTCTGGGACAGGAATCTATCCCTCCAGCATGTTCTGTTTATTGTGGTGACAAGGTTTAGGTGCATAGAGCGTGAAGCTTGGAGGGATTGGGATTTCTTTAAGTGGAGCATGTCCAACAGCTCTGGGTTTGACATAGCTTTGTATGTTAGGCAGAGATTGCCTCTGAATAGGCGATATGCGATGGAGTAAAGCTGGAGTTTTTTGAGACGGTCTGTGTAGGGCATCTGTTTGATGCCAGTAATCCTCTTTGTGAGGTATTTCTGCGGCCTTTCCAGTTGTTGTAGATGTTTTTTGAGGTACATACCAAAAGGGGAGTTGTACTCTATAATGAATCTAATGAGTGATGAGTAGAGGGGAAAAATTACCTCTTTTTTTCTGGATGAGAAACCGTTTGTGATGAGGTGTGCCATGTAGAAGGATTTCCTGACCACTGTGGTGATGTGATTATCAAAGGAGAGACTACTGTCCACATGTGTCCCAAGGTCTCTTATCACACTTTCGGTGTTAAGTGGTAGTTCATGGGTACAGAGTTTTTACCAAAGGGGATGACAATGCACTTTTTGGCATTGAGCTTGAGGCTGTGGCTTTGACATCAGGCATCTGTCTCAGTGAGGCCCTTTTGTAGGATGTTCACATCGTTAGGCGTTTCGATTATGGTTCCTAGTTTGCAGTCATCTGAGAACTTAGTTAGCCAAAGACCTTCTGTGTTAGCCTGTACTTCAGAGAAGTAGATACCAAACAGGAGAGGACACAGGACTGAACCCTGTGGTACTCCACTTGTCACTGTTCTAAAGTCTGATTTGGAGTCTGCTACTTTCACAGTGTGGGTTCTGTCAGTGAGCCAGTTGGCAACCCATCTTGTGACATAGGGATTTATACCTAGTTTAGTGAATTTATCTATAATTCCAGAGTGGGGGATGGTGTTGAATGCCTTGGCAAGATCAAGATAGGCTGTGTGAACCACCTTACCATCATCTATGGCTTTGCTGACTGCTTCAAAGAAGTCTATCAGGTTTAGGAGACATGATCTGCCTTTTACAAACCCGAACTGTGTGGGGTCCAGAGTTTGGAGATCTCCAATGTCTCTGTTTATGAGTTCCATGATGATACGTTTCATGGCCTTGCAGACCAGGCTCATCAGGCTAATGGGACTGTAGTTCCCAGGGTCTGTCGTGGCTCCCCCTTTGTGGAGTGGGATAACGTGGTGCACCATTCAATGGGCACAAAGCCTGAGTTGAGGCTATGACCAAACATGGTACTTAGGTGGGGTCCCAGTTTATTTTGTAGTTTGTGTAGAAGGCAGCCTGGGATGTTGTCAGGTCCCATGGATGCTGTGTTCTTGGCATTGGAGAGTGAGGTTTTTACTTATGCAGCTGTGATTACAGGAACTTTACATTCTTCCAGTATAGAGATGGGCCCTTTAGGGGGTGAGAGGGGGGTAAAGTTAGCACTGAACCTATATGCTAGGGTGTTGGCAATATTAGTTGGCTCTGTATATTTAGTGCCATTGTGCTGTAACTCAGAGCAGATCTGAGTGTTGCCATTGAGATTCTTGACATAGCTATAGAATACTTTGTGGTTGTCTTTAGAATCAGTGGTGATTTTGTTTTCATAACTATCTTTGGAGGATTTTATGAGGATTTCTCTGTACATGAAGCAATTGCTGCATTGTCCCAAGATGCTCAGATTCAAAGTCATATGATTTTTCCATAAATCCACAAGTTCTTTTTTCTTTTCTAAATCTAATTCATTTTCATTAATTCTCTTTATTCCTGTTCCTATTGTTATATATTATTAATTTTCGTGTACTTTAACCCATATTGCCACATGATCTGAAAATCCAGCATATATAATTCCTTTTTTTTTAATATTTAAACTATCAGATATTATTCATTACTTTTATAGGTCCAGCGGTTATTCTCCCATACACTTAACTTTCCACTTCTCGTCATTTCTTTAGCTATTTTAACATCACAATTGCTCATATTTTTCCTTAAACTACAATTAAAACCACCCACCACTATAATGTCTGTATTTACACAAACATATTCAAGAATATTTTTAAATGTCATTTCTCTCTTTTTTGTTACATATGCATATAAAGCTATATTTCTATACACATATTTTTCCATCTCATGTCTATTACTGTAGTTCAGCCTAGTTCCACTATGGTTATATCTATTATTTTAATATGATCTTGACATAATATACATATGCCTGAGCATGTTTCTATCCCCATGTTCCAAACTATCACACCATTCCAGTGTTTTTCAGCTTGTGTTCTTTCTTCCTCTTTAATAATCTGAGATCTTCTAAAACAATAGTATGTGCATCTACTGCAGCACACCATTGTAATATACCTATTCTCTACTGCAGCACACCATTGTAATATACCTATTCTCTACTGCAGCACACCATTGTAATATACCTATTCTCTACTGCAGCACACCATTGTAAATTGTAATATACCTATTCTCTACTGCAGCACACCATTGTAAATTGTAATATACCTATTCTCTACTGCAGCACACCATTGTAATATACCTGTTCTCTACTGCAGCACACCATTGTAATATACCTATTCTCTACTGCAGCACACCATTGTAATATACCTATTCTCTACTGCAGCACACCATTGTAAATTGTAATATACCTATTCTCTACTGCAGCACACCATTGTAAATTGTAATATACCTATTCTCTACTGCAGCACACCATTGTAATATACCTGTTCTCTACTGCAGCACACCATTGTAATATACCTATTCTCCTGTTAAGATTTTTCATACTGTTCACATTTAAAGCTAATATTTTCAGCTTTTAAGAACAGTTAGTATAATAAAATGTTTACCCCTTTCCTTTATTTTCTCTAAGCATTGTTTTTTAATTTTCTTTTCCTTTCTTTAACTCTTTTCCCAATTAAAATTCTTTTTATTTCTTACTGTGCACCAGTCTGCTTCTTCCTCGCTTATCTCCTCTGTTTCCTTTTTCTTGTTATTTTCTTTAATTTCATGTATAACCTCTTTATCAGTTATATCTTTTTGTACATTTTCTTGTATAACACATTCTACTATCTCTTTCTCCTGTATAACTTCATTTTCATTTGCACATTCATTTCACATTCTAGCCATGAATGACCTGTATTATAGGTTCATAGTTTGGTACTAGGCTATCGGCCCTAGGGCCTATACAAGCCTAGCCATAACAATTCCCTGGCTAATTATACAAGCCTAGCCATAACAATTCCCTGGCTATTTCTTCCCACACTATTTACTTCACTGGACCCCTGTCTAGCAGGGCAACTGACATGATCCCTGGGGTGAACTTCCTTTCTCCCATCCAATCATCAAGGTTCCTTTTGAAGAGGGCCAAGGAGGCGCTCTGCTTGCCATGTATGGGCAGTCTATTCCAGAGTCTGGGGAGTCTCTGGGTCAGGAACCTATTCCTTCAGCATGTTTTGTTCATTGTGATGACAAGATTTAGATCCCTGGAGTGTGTGGCTCTGAGGGATTTGGATTTCTGTAAGTGTAACATGTCCAACAGCTCTGGGTTTGACATGGCCTTGTATGTTAAGCAGAGATCGCCTCGGAGTAGACGATATGCGACAGAGTATAGCTGGAGTTTTTTAAGGCGGTCAACATAGGGCATCTGCTTTAGGCCTGTGATTCTTTTAATGAGGTATTTATGCAGCCTTTCCAGTTGTTGCAGATGTCTTGAGTGGTACATACCAAATGCCACATTTTCTGCACTTTAAATCACATTTTTATGCATTATGCCCTGCTTTGCCACATAAATAACACATTTTATCACATTTATTGATTAAATGATCATTTTTTTCCACAAAAATAACAGGTTTTTGGTTGACCCCCTGTATTTCACAAAACCCCTATTACCATGATCATCAATAATACTAGGTACGTGCATAACATTATCATTTTCCATTTCCCGTATTACTCCACATTCCCATCCCCCAGTCCATAGTCCTCTTTCATCATATATTTTGTAGTGTCCATTACTTCTTCACGTATAGTTAACAAATGTTCTTTCAGTTCTTTTGCTTCAACTTCAGTTCTAAACTGGATCATTATTCTTTTTTTTGTTTCTCTGTAAAAAGCTTGCATGACATATTCTGACCATGGATAAATATTTTTCTTTTGTTCATATGCACCCACAAATTTTTTCCATGGCCTGCCCAGTCTCAAATATCAAGTCACAAAAAGTGTCTTTATTACTTAAAATAAATGTTCTTACCGCTTTTGCTTTGACACCCAGAGGTGCTATGACAGAGTCCCAAACCTTATACCTGTCCACACTTTCTTCTTTTTTACAGCTTGCACATATTGCATACTTCTTTTTTTGTATCTTTTATTTTGTCTTTCTTCTTTGCTCCTCCTCCCACAGTTTGTGCATAAGTTTTTGTCTCTTGAACTTTTTCTGGCACAGTCTCTTCTTCTCCTTTTTCTTCTTCTAGTTTCTCCATGATATCACTCCATGAAATTGCTGCTTCACTTTGGTTTACCATTTCTCCCAAATAATCATCCTGCAACCCTTCCGATTGGAGGGGTGTAGTTATGCATTTCTCAGAGGTAACTGTCTCTCCTTCAGACAATCTCTTCTGAAAGTTTTCCTCTGAATCCATCTCTCTTACAGCTACAATCTCCTTTTTCTTCCAATATCACTGTTCTTCTGCACCCGCAGCATCAGAAAAAACTTCTGGTAGCGATTCTACAATTTCAGCTACATTTTCATCAACCTTCACTTCATTTTCAGCCAAAGCTGAATCAGCCATATTTTCTTCCTGTTCCTCCTGGCTACCTCCACACCTGGACAGGAAACAGGAAGTCAGGATGTGTAACACACAAATCCTTCCCCCAACTACTAAAAGTAGGGGACGCTCCCCTATGCCCTGATCAAATTTCCCTTTGTTATAGAAATACCACCTTGGGTCTCTTCTGAAAAGAGGTCACTAGCCTAGCGGGACTAACCCAGTCAACAAAGGATGGACAAATAAATAAATCCTGCAAAATATTTTGTAACAACCTGTGCAGATGATAAAGGGCCTAAACTGTGCATAGGTGTAGATGTCTGAGTGTGTACATGGATTTTATAAACAACAGTTTATGATGACATATAACAGGGGAAACAGTATCGCTGAATGTGATAATTTCTGAAGTCAGGACAGATCATGTCCCAGGTATGCCGAATTATGGTTGAAGGTACCACTGTAATTCCATACAATGTCAGAGAATTCTCTCTGAGGGCTGTTATTAAAGATAACGAAATGCCTGATCAAACTGTACTGTTTGTTCTCAGGAAGCATTTAAAAGGCATCAGGTTAAAATAATACTACATGCCCTAACACCAGTTGAAGATTAATGCTTGCCTTGGTGCATAACCTGGTAGCAAACCCCATCACTGTAGAAGTTCACTTTGTGCTTGGTGCAAAATTTGGAATTGGATGATGCTGTTGATAGGTTCATAGGTGTATACTAGGCTAATGAACACTAGGACTCTTATAAGCCTAGCCATGCAACCCAAATTTGTCAGACAAATTTAATTTATAAAGGGGTGATTTACGGATGGATTCTGTCCATCAGAGACATAGGCACCAGACTAGGGTGAATTTCTGATTACCCATTCATTACCCTTAATGGTGAGTTGCCAGAAAGCAGTATGCAAAACAATGAAATGAAGGGGGAAATCAGATCAGTATCTAATAGTTTTATCTTACTACAAGAAACCTGTCAGACTCATGCAAAGGTGGTATGCTGATGTGAATGCTATGGTGATTAGTTTGAGCTGTCTCAGGCAGTGAGAGAGACAGAATAGTCTAGGGAAGTGAGCACAGCTGATCTTGAAAATGCATTTGACTTATTAGAAGACAAGGTGAGGTTTGCCAATAACTTTCCTTTCACAGGTTTCTACAGTCAGATTGAGCAGACTATTCAGGCATGCAGTTGTAAGACAAAAACAAAGAAAAGAATCAGTGTGCGAGAGGCTTAACCAGTTGGCAGATGTAACTGCAAAATATATTTATGGCTGGAATAATTGACTGTCATGTTAATTTTGTGGCCACTGATCCTATTAATGGCCCAGTGTATGTATGTATGTCAGTACAGGATCCCACTGATATCCTATGGGCATTTCCAGAAAATTCTGGACACCCTGATGAAGAGGAAAATCATAAGGCAGCAAACTCTTTGCTCAACTCTTCCCTCTGTCCCTTTCTCAAGCCCACAGATAAGTGGAGGCTCTCTGTAAACTACAGAAGGTTAAACCAGCAGGTGCCCTTATCTGTCTGGCCATGACATTTATAGACCAGAGCTAGGTAAGGGTTCAGTGTGTGAATATTTCACAACAACAATGGAAAGTGGATTCTAGACACTGAAGGTCCTTCCCCATGACCAGTACAAACTGGTGTTCACATTTGGTAGAAAGCAATACACCCAGAATACATGCTTTTTCAGGTATCTAAGCTCACAGAGATTACACTATCTTTCTGCACAAGGCCATGCCTAATGCAGAGTATAAAAAGATATACTTGTGTGATGTACTAATTAAAACTAACATTTTTGGAGCATTTTGTTGAAGTAATGTATGTGTTCAGCAAGCTAAACAAAGCTGGTGCCATAGTGTCCTTCACAAAAGGGCAGTGATTCAGAAACAACATGTGCCAGGCCCTCAAAACAACAAGAAAGAGGCCACCCAATGCATCAACTCTCAAAAAAAAAAAAAAAAAAAACTGAGGGAGCTAAGCAGCTCCATAAGTATCTGCAGTTACTCTATACAATTTATTCAGGACTATGCAGAGGTGGCATAAACCCTCACCAGGCTGCTAAAAAGTCAGAACCCTGGGTATGAGGAAACAGCAAGAAAAGCCATGCAAACTTTAAAGGACAGTTTCATGCATGCTCCATGCCTGCCATAGCCACAGAAGTATAACAATTTCTATTTAGGAACAGGGTATACTGATGACAGCATCAGTACTGTTCCATATCAAAAATAAATTCTGATGACCATGTTAAGCTTATGATAGTAAGACACTAAGTGAGAGAGAAAATATGGTTCTTTGCGTGTGAAAAGGCTTTTTTCTACCATATGGGCAGCACAGATATTCAAAAAATATATCTGCGGCAAAAAGGTTGTAGTACATGCACAATATCATTCCAATGCCTTTCTGAGAAGCCAGAAACTAAGGTATGGTAGTGTGTCTATATCCAAACTGTACTTGCACTTTAGACCTCTGGAATCAGCCTCTACAATAAAATATGCCAAAAACAAAAAATAGTACAATTGCCCAAGGACTGGCAGATTTGCAAATGAATCCTCACAGAATCTGAAGAACTGAGAAAACTTCCTCAGCAAGACAATGTTAGACCTTGCTAGTCAGCAAAGCAGACACTACCATTACGATGAGCATGTATGCAAAACCCTTCCAAAAACACATGTAGATGGTTGTTCTTTTAGCCAGAATGCAAACAAGTATGGCTTTGGGGTACTATGGGATGAAGATGAACTGTACCCTCCTGACAAATACTAGCCTGGGCACAAAAACTCAGTGTGCTGAATAAGCAGCTGTATATGTAGGTGTACAAACAGTAGTCCAGTTGAGTTTGCAAGATATTGTAATACGTACTGACTCTGATTATGCTAGACACAGCTTCCTTACACATATATCAGGCTAGGCAGTAAATGACATGGGCAGCTCTAAAGAAAGAGTTATGCATGTCAAACTAATCCTAGCTACAGATCAGCTAGGGCAAGACTGTAGCTTAACAGTGTACTAAAAAAGGTAAAAGGCCTCTCGAAAATGCATGTGGAAGACAAAGATGAAAAATCAAATCTATTCTCTGGCTAAGGAGGATGCCTTAGAAGGTAAAAGCTGCGTGTTTACTCCAGTTCTAGCAAGTGCAGCTGTGGTTAAAAAAGGCAGAACTATCATTTCTTTTTCTATTTGTATAGTAACAAGCCTGATTTGGATTTTGTAAAAATGCAAAAAGAGAATGAGAATGTAGGAATGTTGTACCATTTCATTCAGGATTCTAATGGAATTAACTTGTTGAAAGTATTCTACAGAACAGCCATGACGTTTAGGCCTTGTGAAACCAAAAAGATAGATTTCTGCTTAAAGAAAAGAAAAGTCAAATTTGTAATACAAGACAGCCTCCTGCTAAGGACTGGTAACATGTCACATAGATTCCAATGGATAGCATCTTTTGGGCACAAAGTGATTATAGATCATGCAACAGCATGCAAGAGATGAGCCAAAAGGAGCTCATAGGGTGCAGATCAACTTAAGAGACACTGAAAGAGGTAGCTTACTGGCTTCACATTGTCTGCAGATGTTACCAAGTATGTGCAGGGCTATATAATAAGCTACAACTTCCAGCCAGTTTCCCCTAAACAGAGGACTCCCTTTCAAGTAAGAGGAGTCACAAAGCCCTAGTCTAATTTCCAAATTGATTGAATTGGTCCAATAATTAGATCTTCTACAGGAAAACAATACTCGTTAATTGTCATATACAAGCTTACAATATGGGCTGAGTACTTACTTGTACCTAATAATGTTACAGAAACAAATGTCTTGCTTCTAATCAATCATGTATTTAGTTGCTGTAAGTAACCCATGATGGTAGAACCTGAAAAGGGACCACATTTCACTAGTGAGGTAATAGATAATCTATGGAAAATTTGAGGAATGTAAAAAACATTGCATGTGTCCATCATCCAAAGTCTTCTGGGGTGGTGGAAAGAGTAAACAAAAAATATTATCCATACACAAAAATGTACCTCAACTCTACAGGAAAAGAGTGGGATGCCAAATTAGCACTAGTATTGATGACTATCCACGTCACTCCCAATAAACATACTGACATCTCACCCTTTGAAATGATGACTGGAAGCAAATACAGCACATGCTACCACAGAGTTATGTGATCTATCTAAGACAGCACTTTAAAGAAACTAACTTTGAAAAGAGTGTGCTGGCCTATGAAAACTACAGTAACAGAAAGGCCAGCCTCATGGAGTACCAAATAAGTGCCAATGTATTCCATTTTAACTTCAACAGAGAAAAGGCAAAACCAAAAGAATTCATATCAAGTTGGGATGGACCATTCTTAGTAACAACTAAGATGGTTTCACGTTAATTAGTTGTGCCCTTCCAGGAATACAAAAGAGTTGTACATACCCTAGATGGTGAGCATGCAAGCCTGGAAAATGTAAAAGGAGAGTGAACAACAGACTAAGGATAGTGTAATTTAAGACTGCTATAATTCCAATAGAATAATTAAAGTAGCTGTCCTCATCCTTCCGATTTTGGTGTCTGCTCCATTTGAATGGTGGGGGGTGACAGAGCATAAGAGTTGGGGGGAGTATTGAGAATTCTAGTAGGAATTTGGTGAAAGTGAACTTAACTAGGAGGTGAAAAAGTTATTGATGTTGGAGGTAGAATTTTTGTTTCATCCTATAACCTGGTGGACTAGGACCTAGAATTGTTTTGGCTGATTGGTGAGTTTGCCTTGAAAAACATGAATGAAGTTTGTTTTATGGAAACTTTTTTTAGCCAGGTTCCTTAATCTAATGAAGTGATCTTTGTTTTCTTGGGTGAGGTTTATTTTCCTTGTAGGGATGGTCTTATCACTGAGTTTGTATTGTGATTTAGGGTCTTCTGCAATCCATTTGTTGGTATGATTTCAAAGTAGTCGGAGAGCATGGGATTTCACTATTTCATTCACCTATGCAAAGAACAACTAGTCCTACAGCTCTATAATTTGTATAAACTTTACCTGACAACCATCAATAAGGGAGAAATGTAGAGAATGCATTTTTGATAAAAATATTACCAATACTGAAAATCATGATTATTATTATTTCTATTATTATTACAGTTACTAATGCCACTGTCTATACTAATATGAACTGCCTACATAATGTTATTGCTACTGTCTAGTGATTATATTTATTAATTCTTCCTTCATGTAATCCTGCTAATCTTCTGTTGTGTAATTTGGTAGTATATAACAAAGACACCAAATGACAGAGTTCACAAAATCATGCCATCCAAAAGATTTTTTTTTCTAGTTGGAGAATATGACTTTTAGTAGCTCCTCTAGAGTCATTCATTGTCAGGTCACAAAAGGAATGCAGACCAAATGACACCATGCACAAGAAATGGGCTTCAAAGTTGTGTATATAAACTGGACAGTATCCCTCTCTGTTGCATTAAAGTGTCAATAGACAAGAAAGGTAATAAAGTTTGAGGAGATTGAAGTAATCTTTTAATGTTTATTAAACAAATCCCTGCAAAAATAAACAGATTTTTGCCAAAGGGCATTAATCTTGGGAAGAGAAAAACAAGCATATGTTTCACAGGCATAAACACTAAAAAGATATCTTCAAAGAGTTATGTGTTGGCAACTAAAGCTTGATTCAGACCATAGCAGAGAACAAAGACATGCCCCGTGGGGAAAAGGATGTTTGCCTTGGAAGGTTTCCAATCAAGTCCTCCTGCAAATGAAGTGGAATTTTACCTAAGAGGTGTGATGTAAATCTACATGGAATTATTTCAGTTGTCTGGATTTCCTAAAGAGTGGACCCAGAACCCAGAACTGCTTCTGTAGCAGTCACCAAGGATCAAAACCCCTCAAAAAAGACTTTGCCAACTCATATGCCCCAGATATGCAATAACTTTTTTTTTTTTACTTACAAATAGCATTTTATTCCTTTCTGATGGAAGCAAAACTATTGTAAGTGATATTTCTTTCTTTCTTGCCTTATTATGTGATGGCTGTACAGACTGAGTTGACAACAGAATGATACTGATTTATTTTTAATAGTGTAATAAATTTTATTTTACACACATTCGACTGGTGCATTCTAGCTGTTTTAGTTCTTAGCTTAATTTAAACTTGGAACAATGGGTTTGGAATTTGGAAAAATAAGTACTGAGCCAACTTGTTTTCACCTATAGACCAATTGTACAGGTGATAATATTAACAACCTCTTTGTTCCGGCAGCTATGTTACAGTAGCAGGAAGAAAGAAAGAAAGAAAGAAAGAAAGAAAGAAAGAAAGAAAGAAAGAAAGAAAGAAAGAAAGAAAAAGAAATATTTTTTGACACCTTAAAGAGGGACAGTTGATCTACAATCATCCCTGGAGGATTAGCCACTGACATCAGGATATATCTTGTCTTGTCGGATAATGTACCAGGTTAGGAGCACTTTCACCAGATTTCTTCACAGTAGTATGACATATAGAAACTGCAAAATGACCATGAAAATGTGGGCTATGTTTTGTTATACATACATCAGCTACACAACCACATCAGGATAGAACCACGTCAAGATGACATGGAGAGATGAGAAATCAGCAAGTAAAGGGGGGTAGTATTGCTGGAACTGAATTCATCCTCAAGTCTTGGTGAGTACATTCACAAGATGGACCCTCTGGACACTGATATATAGACTGTATTTTATATAACATATATCATGGACAGAAGTAGGTTAAAAAATAAAAAATATATATATCTAGGTGCACAATACCCAATATAAAAAAGTGCCCAATCCTGGTAGGTGCACTACTGCCAGGACTGGAAAATAATGACTCTGTAGAATCCTCAAGATATGAAAACATTCCTACATAAGGGTTAGGCCAGGCCCAGGGGGAGGATGCCCCCCTGTTATTGAAGGAAGTAGCAGTCCACAAAAATCACAAAAACTGATAGGACAGAAAACAGCCATATAGAAATGATGTATTGTTACTATTATGCAAGAAGTCCAGAATTTCCAGACAGAAGATATATGAAAAGATTAAGAAAAAAATTAGAGGAAAGAAAAATACTTCCAAAGAAAAACTGTCCAAAGCAGCAAATGCACATTTGTGTTCATTAATACAACAGATCCATGAAAAACACTATGAAGACCAAGAGACCTTGGGTCGTTTGGAAAAAGAAGAGACTGTGGAAGTACAAAAATATAAAGAACAAAATCTAGAGACTTTTGAAAGGTATAAAAAATAAATATGGACATGGAAAAGAAAGAAAGATCTGATATGGTGCAATATTTCTGCAAATGAGAACGCCAAATTAATCAACACAAAAAAGCAGCCCCTAATACATTCGATGAGAAATACAGGAAAAGGCATCCAGTTATGAAAAATTTCACAATAAAAAAAATATCACAAAAAGGGAATGTAGAAAAGAAGATTAGTCAAGTAGAAGTTAAAAAAAAAAATAGAAGTTGAAATTATGGCATACTTGCAAAGTGAAGGATTTAGTGTAGAAAGTCTAAAAAGAAGCTATGTACCTACCATAACGCTCCATGTTTGTTGTCCTTCATCTCACCTTCCTTCTTGCTGGTTGGGTTTGGAGCCAATCCTCGGCTCTGACTCAGCTGATTTACTATAGCTCGAGAGCTTATACTGGCTCGAGGCTAACCCCTATCCCAACATGCCTAGCGGTAGCTACCCAGATCTTGTTTGTGATAGCCCACACTAGAAATTGTAGTAAATGCAAATTTTACTAAGCTCTTGCACAGTCAAAGGTTAGGAAAAAAAAGGAATAACAAGGCATGATTAACTAACCTGGTATGTTAACAGGAAACTCAGCCAGTGTAACCAATGATGGAATTCCTCTTGATCCTCCAGGAAGGGGGAAGGAGGAGGATGCAAGAAGGAAGGCGAAATGAAGGACAACAAACGTGGAACGTTATGGTAAGTATATAACTTCTTTATGTTATGTTGTCCCCATCTCGCCTTCATTCTTACTGGTTGGGAGAACGTCCCCAGCACCTGGTTCTTGGGTGACTCACTGGAATAAACTCATCAGGACCGTGGAACCAAAGGATGCCCTGTTCCGGGAGACCACATCCACTTTGTAATGAGTGATAAAGGTATGAGGATTTGTCGATGTTGCTGCTGCACTGATTGAATCTAAAGGCAATTTGGCTTGGAAGGCAACAGAGGTAGCCAAGACCCTGTTTGAGTGTCCTCTGGCTTTCCCTGGAAGCTTCTTATTACGCAAATCATAAGTATAGATAATTGTATCTGACAGCCACTTTGATAAGGTCACTTTTGAAACTGGAGAACCTTGTTTATTGTCAGCAAAGGATACAAACAATTGATCTGATTTTCTAAAGTCCTTGGTCCTGTGTAAATAAAAGCACAATTGTCTATGAACATCCAATTGGTGGAGTCTATATTCTGCCTTGTTGCCATGATTGAGGAAGAATATAGGAAGTTCAATGGACTGATTTAAATTATACTCTGAACACACCTTTGACAAGAAGGAGGGATTGGTCCTGAGGGAAACTCTATCTTTGTGGAAGATGGGATACGGAGGGTGAACAGATAAAGCATGTAATTCTGAAACACATCTAGTTGAGGTGATGGCACTCAAGAAGAGGGTTTTCCAAGGCAGAAATTTCAGGGGAAAAAATGATGCCGGTTCAAAGGGTGGAAGAACCAGAGAGGCTAAAACAAAGTTTAGGTCCCAAGGGGGGTTCTCTTACCGGGGGCCATAAAAGGGTTGTACCTCATAAGAATGCTTTGCACAGCTTATGGAACATAATATTAAAGCCCAACTCTCCCACATGAAAATTGGAGAAGATGGCCAGTTGGACTCTGATGGTAGCTGCAGCTGCCTCTCGTTCGAACGTTTCGGCCAGGAAATCAAGAATCTTAGAAACAGGAGCAGCGAAGGGATCAATGTCATTTTTCTTTGCCCAAAAAGAGAACCTCTTCCATTTGCTAACATAAATCTTTCTGGTAGTGGGTTTGTAAGAAGACACCAGGATGCGCTGTACTGCCAGGGAAATGTTGGGGAGCCTGCCTAAGACTGGAAGTGGAGAAACCAAGCTGTCAGCTTGAGAGTTTGGAGGGAGGGGTGGAGCACACCCGACTGATGCATCAGGAGGTCTGGTACTGGGTCCAGGATCCCAGGCTCCCCAGAAGTGGGTCCAGGATCCAGGGTTCTACTTGTAGATGATGGTAGAGAAACGGGAACCATATCTGATGAGGCCAGTAAGGAGCAATGAGGATGGGCTTGCAACCAAGCGACTTTGCTTTCTGAAGTACCTTGGGGATCAGAGGAAAAGATGGAAAGGCATAAAGCAGTCCCGGAGACCAATTGTGAACAAGTGCATCTCTGGGTGACTGTTCCGGTGGGTAGACTAAGGAGAAATAGCTACTGCATTTTTTTTTTTTGAGGGAAGTGACAAAGAGATTTCAGCATGGCTGGCCCCATTTGTGAAAAATCAAGTCCGCAACTTCTTGCTTCAGGGACCACTCGTGAGGCATGAGGATAGCCCTGCTGAGCCTGTCCGCTATCATGTTGGATTTCCCGGGAATGTGCATCACAATCAGAAAATGTTGGGAAGATATCGCCCATTGCCATACTCGAAGGGCCTCCCGACACAAGGGGTAAGAATTGGTCCTGCCTTGTTTGTTGATGTACCATACCACTGACATATTGTCTGTCTGAATTGCAATAATTCCGGTAAGTAGAGAGTCTTGAAGTGCTTGCAATGAAAGAAGCACCGCTCTCATTTCTAGAACATTGATGTGCAAGTGGTATTCGTGTGGCTGCCACATTCCTTGGACAGTCTGTCCCAGATAATTCTCCCCCCACCCTATCTGGGAGGCATCCGTGGTCACTGTGGCTACTGGATCAGGGTTTAGAAATAGTCTGCCCAGTGTCAGCTGGGGGAGACAAGCCACTGGGTCTACATTAGAACATCGAAGTTTCAAAACTTCGAATGTTCTAATATCGACCCCTATTCAGGGAAAGCTGAAAACATCAAACATACAGAACAGCAAATTTTTTCCTAGGGAAAAAAAATTGCTGTTCCAAAACACATACACACAACACAAGCACACCAAACAAACAGCAATCCACACACATACACCTAACATCTTACACCTAACCCTACACTAAACTATACCTACACCACTAACTATCCACTCACCTTAACCCAAACCCTAACCCTAAGGTCCATCACTATCGCACACTCACCTCACCCGCACCCTAACCCTGACTCACCTATCCCGCCTTAACCCTCAAGTCCACACAATCACACTTATCTGACCCATGCCTTAACCCTAATTCACCTAACCCACCCTAACCCTCATGTCCACACAATCGCACACATACCTAACCCACGCCCTAACCCTAACTCACCTAACCAACCCTAACTCTCACGTCCACACAATCGCACACATACCTAACCCGCACCCTAACCCTAACTAACCTAAGCCACACTCAATCGCACATTTACCTGAACCCAACCTGTAACTTTCCACCACAGCGCTGAAAATACCAAAGCAACAGAAACGGACAACCAAATTCATTCCCTAGGAAAAAATTTGGTTTTCTGTTGCTTCGATATTTTCAGCTTTCGCTGAATAGGGGTTGATATTACAACATTCGAAGTTTTAAAACTTCGATGTTCTAATATAGACCCCAAGCCACCATACTACGTCCTTTTTGCAGGATTCCGTGATTGAGATCGTATGTGAGATTGTTAAATCCTGGAATGACCATTGGGCAAAAAGAAGCCATTGCAGAATTCTTATGTGGAAGTGAGCCATAGGGACTAGAGTAATTGCTGCAGCCATTGAGCCCAGGACTTTCAGTACCTTTCTTGCCTTAACTCCCTTATTTTTCATAAGGAATAAAACTTGCTGACGAATTGTTGACACCCTGTCTTGAGGCAGCTTTGCTATCATGGCTCTTGTATCTAAGTCTGCCCCTATGAAGATAATACACTGACAAGGCAACAAGGCAGACTTTTCATAGTTTATGGTGATCCCTAGCTGGGAACAGGTTTGAATTGTGTAGTCCCATGCTTTGATCAGTTGATGCTCGGTGGTAGCAGGGAGGAGCCAGTTGTCTAGATATTTAAACACCTGGAATCCTAGACGTCTCAGGTGAGCCATGACCACTGCAATACACTTGGTGAACTCGCTGGGGGCTGTGATGAGACCAAAGGGCAGAGCTTTGAACTGATAATGACTGGTTCCCAGCTGGAAGCGTAGGAATCTCCTGGATCACCTGTCCATTTTTATGTGGTAGTATGCAACCTAGAGGTCAGTGGAGCACATCCAATTGTCCTGACCCAAAAAGGGTAGAATGGACTGTAGTGTTACCATCAGGAACTTCGCTTTTTTAACTGATTTGTTTAGCTTGCTGAGATCCAAGATGGGTCTCCAGTCCCCTGTCTTTTTTGGAACTAAAAAGAACCTTGAGTAAGTTCTGGATTCGATTTGGTCTGCGGGGACTTCTTGGATGGCTCTTTTTTCTAGCAACCTTTGTAGTTCTAGGATTGCTTGATCCCAAAGATTGGGTGAAACATCTGGGATTGACCGTTTTGTTCTTGAGGGGGGTAACTGGGAAAAGGGAATTTTGTAACCCCTGGATATTATTGGCAGTACCCATGCATCTTTCGTAATAGCTTGCCAGACTATTGGGTACAATGATACTCTGTCCCCGACTGCCTTCTAGAGGTGAACAGTCGGGCCTCCCTTCAGCAGTGCTGGAAGGGCCTAGCAGAGAATGTATCTCTGTTGCCCTGCTGTTGTGGATCCCCCTGCCGGCATCTTCCATTATTGTTTCCCTCTCTGCCCCTGGGGGAAAATTCTCCACGTGTGTCAGGCAAAGCTCCTGGGGATTTTCAGAACCACATTTTTCCACTCTTCTAACCTTTAGGGTAGGGTCTAGATGGAGTGGAAAAATGGATTCCCATGGCAGAGAGAGTCTTGCCATCCTTTTCACACCTGGTGAGAGTCTCTTTTACCTGAGGCCCAAACAAGGACGAGCCATCAAAAGGGGTGTTGGTAAAGGAGGACTTGAAGGGCTCTGCAAATTGACAAAGGTGGATCCAGGAGTGTCTCTGCAAAGCAACTCTGGTACCTGCTGCCCTACTCACTCCATCTGCCACATAAGAAATGAGCCTCATGAAGGAGATAACCACTGAAGTCAAGGTCGCAAGCTGGGAAGCCTCCCTGTTCTCAACTCCCTCAGCTGTAGGATCCTGCAGGGTATCTCCCAACTCTTTTAGGATATCCCTCTGAAGTCAAGTGAAGTGTGACAAATCATTCAGTGACCTGAGTGTAAAAGTCGCTGAAGAGAACATATGCTTCCCATACCTGTCCATTGTATGGGACTCCTTGTTCGGCGGATGGACAGATGAAGAAGTTTCTGCAAGTTCCTTCTTAGTGGCTGCTGCCACCACCATAGCATCAACAGGAGCCCCTTTGGAAAGAAAGGACTTGTCTTCAGAGGCAGTTATAAATTTATTTGGTCTCCAGGGAACCAGTTCCATGGACTCTGGAGGGCTCCACACCTTCCAACTCACTACAGACAAATGTGGGTCAAAAGGGGGAGACAACCAAGAGGTGGAGGGCCGGGAACCAAATGCATCCAGGTAGACAGACTTGTCCTCAGAAGGGGCTAGGGACTTCCAGCCAACCCTCTGTCTAAGGATTTCCAAGATGTCCAAAAAGGGAGACATCCTCAGAGGGGACCGTGGGGATCCTTCTGATTCATCCAAGTCTGTGTCTGAAGTGATGGACTCAGGGGAGTCCAGATGCTTCCTCGTACATTTTTTTCTTCTAAGGGACCTCCTCCGAATGCTCAGGGGAGTTTTCGGAAGAAGTGGGGTCACGCAATGGGGTGTCCTGGGGAATAGGTTCCCTATGTTTGTAGGGAGGAGGAAGGTCAAAGGCAAGGACAGGCACCGAGGTGGAAGGAGGTGATGGAGCTGAGGGTGGAGCAGTCTCAGGGGATAGCACGCTCCTCATCTTCTCGAAGGTGCTACAGTCCTGAGCCAAAGGAGCCTCTGGCTCCGAAGAGCCTGGAGATCTCCTGTGAACTGAGAGTGATGGTTCCGAGGCTGATGTGGGAACCAAGCTCACCTGGCATGAAGCTCCGAGAGGGAGAGCAGGGTCAGACAAGGGTCTGATGCCACTTCTCCCCTCAGAGCCGAGAGAGCTTCGGTGCCCAGATCCGTCGATGAACTGAGACATCGAGGAGATCAGAGCAGGAGTCGGAACCGATAAAGGAGAAGTAACCAGAGCCAACGTTTCCACCACCATGACGTCCATGCACTCTGGCTCTGAGCTGAAGAGAGTTGGAGGAGGAACCGATAGAGAAGCTGGATGGGCCGAATGAGCCAATTCCTTATGGGCTGGGCTCAATAGCAATTTGGCAAGTGCCTGTGACTTGAGGAGCCTATTAACCACTCTCTCCACATCATGATCCAAAAGCCTGGAGGACCGAGAGGAGCGGGAAGAGGACCAGTGACTGCCTGCCACAGATTGCAAGAAAGGAGACTGTGGAGCAGAGCACACCGGCTCCAAAGAGGGAAACCTTGTTCTTTTATGGGCCTGGACTGGCTATGAAGACACTGATGGAGCCACCAGAGACATAGCTTTATCAGAGCTGACACTGGGAACCGACAGAGCTGAAGATTTTACAGCAGATTTGGGTTGCTCCAAAATTGGAACCATTGAGGATGGTTTGGGAGACTTGTCAGACTGTTTTGCTGGCTGAGGAACCAGAGACAAAAGGTCCTGAGGGTTCTTCAAAGGACCTCGCAGAATCAGTTTATTTTTTCACTCCTGCAGGACTCCAGCACTGGAAGCATGACAGATAAAGCATGAGTCCTGCAGGTGAACAGTCCCTAAACAGTATACACAACTCATGTACCCATCCGTAAGGATCATTTTTTGGCAACATGAGTCGCATTTTTTAAAGCCTGAGGGTTTTGACTCTTTAGACTCTTTAACTAGCACAAGCAGCAAAAATAAGGCTATAACGGCTAACAATACACAACAACAAAACAAGCAAGGAAAACTTTTCTTTTTTTTTTTTTTAAGGAATGGAAGAAGAAGAAGGGGGAGAGCCTCTAAGTAAAACAGCAACTCCCCCAATAGGAGAGCCTCTAACTTAAATGGCTACTCCAACAGATAGTGTGGAAAGAAGGAACGAACCCTCTAAGTTAAATGGGCTCAAGGGGAAAGCAAGGCCTAAGAAAATGACGGCCAAGAAGAACCCCCCCCCCCCAAAAAAAAACAACAGCAGAGGAAGGTCAGAAGGTCACAAGTTTAATTAAACTAGTAAAATCCCAGTAAGGATGACAGCAAAATACAAAAAACTTTAAGTACTTAGCCTGATCCAGTAGTCACAATCTCGATGCTGCAAGCGTCAAACAAGATCTGGGTAGTTACCGCTAGGCATACTGGGATTGGGGTTAGCCTCGAGCCAGTATAAGCTCTCAAGCTATAGTACGTTGGCTGAGTCAGAGCCCAGGATCAGCTCTGAATCCAACTAGCAAGAATGAAGACGAGACGGGGACAACATAGCATCACAGGTAATATCACAGCATGATGGAATAACAAGTCCTCAAAGTAAGAAGAAACAGGAGGAGCAGAAGACATATGAAGAAGAAATACGGACATGGGAAAAGAAAAGAGATTTAATATGGTGCAATATTTATGCAAAGGAGAAAACAGCAGCACCAAAGATACTTGAAGAGAAGTACAGGCAAAGGCATCCAGACATGGAAAATTTTACAAAACAAAAAATAAGAAAACAAAGAGGAAAAGTAGAAACGAGGATTAGTAGTGGAGAAGTTAAAGAAACAGAAACTGAGGTTATGGATTACCTGCAAAGTAAATGATTTAGTGTAGAAAATTTAACTCAGATAACATTGAGCAGGATAGAGCAATGGACAGCTAAATTAAGAAGAAACCAGTGCAGTGGGAAATATCTGATCAGTTGTCATATGAAGATACTTTGGAGCCTTCCACAGGAAACCAGTACAAATGTTCGGTTGGAGTTGGACAGCAAGGGAAGAAACAGAAAACCATGGCAACTCTGACACAGTCAGTGTTGTGGAGTGATAGGCCAGTGAGCTCCCATACGAAAGAGCAGTGGATGACATAGGTTGAAACTGAAAAGAATGTCACACAGGACGTGCTCTGGAACTTTCTATACAATGCTGCAAGAAATGGAGAGCAAAAATGTGCCCTTAGATTAGAAAAAAATGATCTAAGAACAGAGTTGCTTGATTTAATAGAGATGAACAGACATATTCGGATCAATGAAAGAAATAGACTACAGAAGGTCAATAAAACCCAAAAAGTTAAAAGTTTGATAAAACAAATGAATACAGCAATTAGAACTGTCCATAGAGATTCATCAGATATAACAGAAGTAAATAGGATGTATTACTGCACAGCTAAATTAATAACAGATAAAGCCTTACCACAAAAATACAGGGCAATAAGGGAAAAGAAGGGGAGAAATCAAATGCCATCATGGACGTATCGAATAAAGAAAACTATAAAGCAATTAAGACTAGAAGTGTCACTGTTAGACGAGTATAGAAGAGGGAACAGATCAACAAAAATACTCAGAAAGACAGATGTGATAAAAGCAACATGCAGTATTTTAACAGATCAGGATCTATCATGCACTATCGTAAATAATAAACTAAAAATATCAGCACAGGCAGAAGAACTTAGAAGATATGTAGATAAAAAGGAAAAATAAGCAATTTATTGATGACCCAAAAAAGTTTTACACAGAATTGGGAAACAAGGCAAAAGGCAATGAAACACCACTAGAAAAAGAAGAAATATCTATGAAGATCCTGTGGTACATAACAAAGATGCTAAATTGATAGAGGAAGTAAAAGAAAGAATAAGAAGTTCAAATGTACAAGATATGAAATAGGATGAAGTAATGGCCAGAGAGATTGAAATAAAGTTAAGGAAAGCTCCTAACTGGAAAACTCCAGGCCCAGATGCAGTACCTCATTTCTGGCTAAAAGTATTAACATCTTTGCATGAAGATTTAGCCATGGGTAAGAACTATTTATATGCGCACCCTGAACAGACACCAGCTTGGTTAACAACAGGAAAAACAATGCTCTCACTTAAAAGTGAACCTACAAGCTATCCTAAAAACTATAGACTAATAACTTGCCTTCCAACAACGTATAAACTATACACTGAAATTGATGCTGACAGAGTTTATAGTCATTTAGAAGAAAACTCAGTCATGGCAGTAGAGCAAAAAGGTAACAAAAGAAACCCATATGGAACAAGGATCATTTGTTGTTAAATAAAGTCATAATGGTGAACTGTAAAAAGGGAAATAATCTAAGTATGGCATGGATAGACTACAAAAAAGCATCTGACAGTATCCCACATTCATGGAAAAAGGACTGCTTAATATTTATTAAAGAGTGCTTAAAATTTATAAGATAACCCAACACTGATTGATTACATTACAGCAACCATGAAACAGTGGCAAACCACTTTGCAGTTAAGCCATGACAAAGGACAAATTATTATTCCAGGGATAAAAATTCAAAGAAGGACATTCCAGGGTGACTCTGTGTCACCACTGCTCTTTTGTTTCGCCCTTAACCCATTAAGCTGTCTGCTTAACAGATTAAGTCATGGCTACAATTTGACTCCCAGAAAAACACCAAAGTGTAAAGACTTCTCATCTTTTTGTAGATGATTTAAAACTGCACAGTTCATCGGATCAGGAACTGAAAGCATAACTGCAAGTGGTCAAAACTTTTTCAGATGATATAAGAACGTCAGCTGGACTCGATAAATGTGTAAAAGCAACCTTTAAAGAAAGAAAGCTGCAGCACCAAGAAAACATTAGTTTTGGATAAGAATATAATATAAAAGAACTTGAGCATGAGAGAGTGTATAAATATTTGGGAATTGATGAAGGATCAACAATAAAACATGGGCACACAAAGCATGTAATTTCCCTGATGGAGACCAAAGAAACCACTGCCAATTACTTCAGTAGAAAGGCAGGGCTGCTTCATGAGAATGCCCATTGCAGAATTAAGGGGATGTCTTACATGTTCAGCCCATTGCACATACTCCATGTCACTTCACCATGTGTGTGGTGGGCAACAGGGTAAAAAAACAGAAAAAAAACTTCAACCACTCCAATGGCTGTCTAAATGATGGCTCCTCGAGGCTGAATCTTGCCTTCATGATTAGCTGGGAGGGGGTTGATGATCAACAGTCACTGTGGACAAAAATGGTAAAATAGTAGTAATAATAATAATAATAATAATAATAATAATAATAATAACAATTATATTTTGCCTTATTTTACTATTTATAGATGCTTTTCAGTTTTTACCCCATTTATGATATAGTATCTTACAAATACAAAACTTAGTCACCTTTTATTTATTTATTTATTTATTTATTTATTTATTTATTTTTTGTAGCTATTCTTTTTTTCAGAAAGAGGGTATAACTGTGGTTATTTAAAATAAAAAAGAATGTTACCCATATTTTTAAACTTTACTACAATAAATAAAACATGTCCTTGCATTTTATAATCATTATACCTGCGGCATGTAAGTAAAGAATATTACAATACCTCACAATATTTGTGACGGCAGAGCAGATCCTTAAAAATACACAATGGTTAACATGGGAATCTAGGACACAGAAGACCCTCAAATACAGGCAATGGTTGACATTGGATTGTATGACTGCAGGCATTAAGGTTGCAGCACAAATATGCTTTGCTGTATATAAACATGTTAAAGAAGTAGGACAGACCAAGTTCATACATGCACAACCCACTTTATTAGATAATTAATTCAAATACATCCAGTACAGCACATTTTCAAAATGTTATTATCAACTAACTGTAAGGTACAGAACAGTTATCTCCAAACTGACTTTTTAATGAAGAACACAAACATCCTTAAAGGGTCAATGAGTGAATGCTACATAATATGGATCATGCAAAAATCAGCAGATGCTTTTTCACAGCTGTTCCTGCTTTGCAGCTAAACAATGACCATAAGCACATTTGTTCTGTTAACCATTTAAAGGCGCTTGATGCATTTTTATGGAAATAATTACATTACGGGCTAATGCAAGTTTCTCCTGTGATAGTAACCACACAAAAAAGATGTTGGGTATCAGATCTAATGCCAGAAAAGTCCTGATCATGAACTAAGGCTTCCAAAGAACATGTCCAGCATATCTTAATCATCATAATAGAATATTTGTATGCCAGATCTTTTGGTGGAAAACCTGGGACCCATCTGAGGTAGCATTTTACAACACAACTGCAGGTAGTAATGGACAGAGAAAAACTAAGGTAAATAGAGAAAACAGAAGAAAAACTGTGCAGAAACAAAAATAAAAAGTTTATTTGCTAAAAAGAAAAATCAGTACTGCAACTTTTAGGATGTAAAGGGCAGTCAAGGAAGAACCCTTAGGCCTAGTGTGCTAAAGGGAAAAAATGGTTAATGACTGACAGTGGTAAGAAAATACTGCATATTATTTAGGTTATGCCACATTATTTATTGTAGGAGAGGAGGTGTGACCTCACTACCAACTGAATATCTAATAAGCATAACATATAAAATGACATTGCAGAGTCTGAGGCAATGTAAGGAAAAGCCTCACACAGGACAGGATATAGTGGGGAATGCACATGGAATTAGTTTCACAGCAGGTAAAGCATATAGACTGGTCAATGTGTCACAATGGCATTGTAGTCCTAAAGCAAGGACAAGGACCAAGCAAAGGAGTTTGAACATGAGTGTAGAAATCGGAGATATAGACTTGTGACAGTTGTGGGACTGTTACCTTTGGAGAGTATCATACAAAGGTGTTTCTTTATTGGGATTTACCTTGAAAAAAATTGCATTTAAGAAGGCCTGAAGTCTAGCCATATTGTTACTGGGAAGAGAAAGACTGAGATGACATATTCCAAAGCAGGTATTAGGACTCTGTATCTTTGGCACTAACATGCTTTACCTGTTGGAAACACAGTAGTTTATAGATTCATATATTGCTATTAGGAAACCAGTCAGTAGGACCATCAAGAACCTAACCGAATAAGTACCTTGAATGACTATGTATTCAACAACATTCACCCCCTCCCTTCTCTCTAGAAGTGTTATACAGGATTATCCAGGGCAGAATTCATGACTGTCCACCCAACTGTTCAGATTCATTTTGAAAACAGATATGCTTTGTTTAACCTGAAGGAGAAGCTTATTCAGCAAGAAGTCTTTTTTATTTGATTATTTAGATTGAGTTCAGTGATATGAGTGTTTGAGGAACCACCAGTTCTGCAGAGGTGCAACAGATCGTCTACAGCAGGATTTCCCACAAGGAGAGAGATGCATATCTATCTGGATAACAAAGGGACTTGAGACAAGTCATGATTTTGGTTAAGAATTTCTATGCAAAAAAAAAGATTCTCTGTGGCCTCACAAGTTGAACAATATGCTTAGAAAGGCAAATGTCAAACAAAGCTTTATTTCCATGACAAGCCTTATGTGGGATGAATACCAGGGAACAAAGGCTTTAACACTAGAAGATATGCTTTTGGAAAATAGTTTTGGAATATTATGCAGACATCATGGTTAAATGATAGTGAACTGTCAACACAGGTACCCATCTCAATGATGGCAGTATCAGTTTGATAGGGTATTTAATTTAATTTATATGACAGAAAAACAGGAACATTTTGTTTGCAAAATTTAACATTTTTCTTAGCATTCAGCATAAGACTGCTGTCAAAAGACCAAAATTTGGCATAGTCGATCTCCTTCTGAGGTAACTAAGGTGAGCTGGAAACTGTGCCCAGCTTGCAGTTATCAGCAAATTTATATTTATAGGTAACGTCTGAGCTAGGAATAAAGTTATACATGGCTTTACAGGGCACAGAAGCTTTGGAGAGATAAACTGATATTTTTCATACAAGATAATAATAAATCAATGGAGATGTGCTGCAAATAGGTTTCTTAACCTTACAAAATCTGCTCCTGATGAGAAACAGTGGTCTTTCTTTACTATGTATAGCATTTCTAAAAGGCTTCAAAGAAGCTTGCAGTGCACAACAAGGCAATGCCACAAATTTATCAAAAACTTTAACATTTTAATGACCAGCCTACAAAGTTTTTATAACAGCTTTATGGAGAGTAATAAATAAGCATGTAGTCATATCCCTCAGACCTGCATGCACAAATAAATAAAACACTAGGCAACATTCATCTAACAGATTAATCTTTAGTATTGAGAGTACCCACAGGCATTAATGATACTATCAAATAAAAAATAATAAAAATGCCCGGACCACCGAGGTAATACACTATACATTTATTTGTACCAAACAACTGAGCGCTTTCGCCAGAATCAAAGTCAGGCTTCTTCAGAGTCATCTGGTACACCAACAAACAAAGTTTAAATACCATTACATATTGTCTGCTTCAATCAGCTGTAACTACTTACATGACATCATTCAAACAGCCTAACAGTTTAACCCATACCCTTACAAAGCCGATTGAAATAACAATCTGTACATAACATGTACTATAATTTCATGAACATATCACCAAAACTTTAAAATATGTATATGATTATTCTACAGACATAAAAAAGTATACTGTAAAGAACACCAATATAAAAGATAATAAATAACAACTTGTAAAATACAATTCATCCTACTATCTTATAACCTTAAATTTTATTAGCCCTCATTTTTAAAATTGGCATTAAGGTAGTACTATCATTTAGTCTGGGTGAATTGCATGCATTTAATCTTAGTTCCCATTGCAATTCCCTAGTTTCTACCTCAGCATTAAAATCCCCCCTCTAACATAATTACATATTCCATCTACAACAAAAAACAAAAACTTTTTAAAATGAATACAGTCTTTGCTGTGTAAATAAAATACATTATGTTCATTTTTATTTTTGATACATCTTAAATGCTCAGAGATTCTATCACGCAGACTGCAAATGGTTTTGCCTACATAAAACATATTGCAGGCTGTGCATGTTGCTACATATACCAGTTTACTACTATTACAAGTGCATCAACCTGGACAAGAAATAGAGAATTTGTAATCTTTAACACATAGGTAAGGACCATCATTTATAAATCGACAATACCTGCATGTCCCACACTTAGTCATTGAGGAAACCTTATATTTTTTCTCACCTATATTACTCTCAAGTATATATTTTTAAATTTTTACCCCTTCCATACACTATTTGTGGTCGCATACCTAAAACCTGTTTACTAGCATTGTTTAAGCAAAATCTCCATCCATTTCTTATACTTAAAACAATTTGAGGGGCAAGTGAGTTATAACTCAACACAAATACATCACTTCGCTTCTCATTGTCCCCTTCAACATGGGTTAATGAAACTGTGTTCCTTAGTATGGGGGTATATAATTTGTCCCTTTTTCTCAAAACTTCTCTTTTAACATTAAGTAGTAACTTCAACAGGTAGCCCCTATCCAAAAAACATGCCAATCAATTTAAATATTTCCTCCTTGTCACTTACCAGTCTTGAGGTCTTCACCATCTGTCCCTTAACTATACCTTTTCTTTGATGTTAAGGATGGCAACTATCCAAATGTAATATTGAATTTGAATAGGTCTCCTTCCTATAGATGTTACTACTCAACCCCTCAATTGATTTTTTCAGGTTAATGTCAAGGAGATTTATCTCATTTTGATGCCAAGTATAGGTAAATTTAAAGAAATTAGTTGTACCATTCAAGTATTCAATAAACTCCCCTATTTTGGTTTCATCCCCCTTCCATAAGATGAGTATATCATCCAGAAATCTATTGTATAAAAGAATGTTATCTTTGTACTTGGATGAAAATATAAATGAGTTCTCCCAAGAAAGTAACACCATATTTGGAAACACTGGAGCACATCTTGCTCCCATCGCCACCCCCATCAATTGTTAGTATAACTCCCCTTCTAAACTTAAAAAACTTTTTTTTCAACACAAGTTCCATAAGCTCAACTAATAGATTTATTTTAGTTTTATCGATCTTTTTACTATTCAGCAAACTTTCATGGAACATGTTTAAGCCTTGATCATAGGGAATAACTGTAAACAAATTAATGACATCTACTGTCAAAAAAACATAATTACTCTCATCTTTTGTTACACCTAACCTTTCTAAACAATGCCAGGAATCTCTTATGATATGTTCAGCCTCCTTAACTACCACCTTTGACCATTTGTCCACATAGGCCTCTAAAGGTTCCATTTTGGAACCTTCTGCTGACACAACTGGCCTAAATGGTGGGTTACAGGTGTTCTTGTGGACTTTCGGTATACCAAAGATAACAGGTAATGTCGGATATTTTACTGTCAAATAATTGTGTTCACTCTCATCTATCATTCCGTGATATAGTGCATCTTGCAGATATAAATCAATCTTAAGGAAGGCCCTATTAACCTCCTTTTTAGATGCCCTATAATACGTCTCTTCCTTATTGAGAATGTCATTCATCTTAAGGCTGTAATCCATAGCAGCCATAATCACCATTCCACCACCTTTATCTGGTTTCATAAATCTACACCCACTGTTACTAACAAGATCCATAAGTAGAATTCTTTCTTTTTGTGTGAGATTATCATAACTTTGCCTATTTTGATTAAGAATCCTTCTAAAGTCACCCTCTACATTTCTCTCGAAAGCCAATACCTCAGGGTGTGATGCGGGGATAAAGGTGCTTCTTCTTTTTAGAGTGAAATTGTTATTAACCATCTGTTTATTTTGACTTATAGATGAAAAAAAATTCTCAAATTCAGTTGTCTAGTAAATAGTTTTAAATTGATAAGCAAATTAGCTATGTCCAACTGAAAATTTGGCACAAACATAATCCCCTTGCACAACAGTTTAAAATGCACATCACATAAATTCATCTCAGTATAGTTATATATAGTAAATCCATGCTTAGTAACAACATTACAAATTATCTGTTCATTATCATGCTCATAATCTTTATCTCTCAATTCAAAGGCCATAACTTCCGTCAAGTGGTCACCATCTTTGGGAATATCACAGTCAAAATCAAAAACATTATTAAAAAAAATTCCAGTCTCAATATCACAGTTGTTTGAAGTGTCACTCATAGTAGAAGTATAACATGATACATAAGATTTTTCTTGCTTAGACACATTAGAAAGTACACTCAATAGTAACCCCTCTGGTTCACTCTCCACCCCCCCCCCGGCATTCCTGTTGTAGTATGTATTTTGCTGATTCTGACCTGTTGTATTCCCCCTGTTTAAAAGTCTCTCAGATCTCCTCAACTATGTCAGCTGATCCAAAAAATCATCCTCATTTGCCATATTACCAAAGTCATTGTAATTAATTTCATTGTTTCTTACGCCCTCATTGAAAGCAATGCTGTTATCAAACTGTGCATCACCAAACTGTCTCAACTTAGAACCCACCAGGTAAACACAATTGCCCCTATAGTCATTAGTGTCTCTGAGCAATTTCTTCTGTTTAATACTTTGATTCTTTTTAACAAATGCTTCTATATTATTTAAGACTTTAAAGTAATTGTCTTTGAGTTGTGCAAATAGCAAATCATTGTTAATGCTAATATTAAGCTGGGTAATCTCTTCCTGCAATTTTGACATTTTAGTTTTGTTCCGAATAATAATATTCATGACTTCCATACCTGTTTTGTCAAATAGAGTAGTAAGTTCACGAAAAGCTGGTGTGCCTTGGTTAACCCCCATCAGCTGCTTCCATAGCCTGAGCCCTTTCGGCACCTGGTTTAAGGCCAAGGACTTGGATAAAAACAAGTTGTCCAGTTGGAGAGCTCTGTATTTAGTACAGAGCTTCTCAAAAGTAGTAATATGGTTACTGAGCGTTGGCATCTCCCTTCTCACCTCTTGCAGGCCTGTGAAATCCAAATCAGAAGAAAGAAACATTCCTTGAACTCACACTGTTCACCAATGTCTTCAGGTATTGGGTTAGTCCTCTTTCTTATTCTAACAGTCATTTGCTGCCCCCCAATGGCAGTATTACTCACAGCTACAGCAAAACCATTACCCATTCCCGTATTCAGAGTACCCAGAGGCATTAATGATACTATCTTTACTAACTGCATGTTGAAATATAAGTAGATGGATATTAAGTAGTTGCAGTTACATAACAAATCATGTGTTTGTTCAATATATAAGAAAGTATGTTTTGCTGAATTTATTCATTTGGAAAAAGTCTGTATTCTGATTAGATGAAAATACTTATTTTGTTAATTAATGGTTACTGTGTTGGATGGATTCTGCCTGGTGTTTTATTCAACTGTATGGAGAGTCAGGAAGAGGAAATTCTAATCGGTTTCAGAGACTAGCAGGTACATCTCCACTGACTCTGATGTGGAGTGAAGAGAGAGTCTTCAGGTGAGGAGATGGGTATGACAGAGCACTGAGTTGGGAAAGGGTTGAGAATTCTAAAAGGAATCAGTGAACCTAACTTGGAGGAGATAGAGTGTTATTAACATTGGAGGTGCACTGTTAATTTTCAAATTGTCCTGGTTGACTATGGCCTGGAATTGCTTTGGGTCATTGATGAATTTACCCTGAATAACTGAAAGAAGTTTGCTTTATGTCTACAGATTTTTTTTTTGCCAATTTCTTTGTTTTCTTGGTTAGGATTTATTTTCTAGGTATTGAACGCCTTGTTATTCAGTCTGCATAGTGATTTAAGTTTGTTTGTAATTCATTTGTTGGCATTATTTCTAAGCTGCCAGCACTCTATGAGATGCCTCTGGTTCATTTCCCTATGCAAAGGACACCTAGTCCTTTTACTCCACAATTTATATAACCACTGCCTGTCTACCACTCCCATACCAACTTTATGGAAGAAGATCATTATTAAACCTTTTTAAAAAGTTGCACAACCTGACAGCAGCGAATACTTTAGGCTCATTTAATTTTTTTTCCTTCCTAGGCAGTCTCTTGGAAAAAATCATATTCTCAAAACTCTCTAAATATAAACAATGAAAAAATAATTAAAAAAATAGCATATTTTCATAAGATCAACATGGATTCTGGACAGGTCTTAGTATAACTACTGCACTCAGTAGACTGACTAAGGACATCTTCCTTAACCCAGACAAAGGCCTTCTGACAGAAACAATCTTCACTGACCTGTCAAAAGCAATCAGTCTAGTACACCACAGCCTTTGTACCAATGTCCTTACAGCCAGTGATGTCAGTAAGTACTTCTTCCTAAGGTACAAAGGCTTCCAAAGAATCCATCAGTTTAAAGAGCAAATCAGATTTTGAATATCACCTCCACCTCCCCTTAACCAAGGCATCCCTAAGGTTCAATTCTATCTCCTTTACTTTTCTCTTTTTACATCAATCATCTCTCAGCTCAACTCCCACAACTTAATATGATGCTCTATGCTGAAAATATGGTAATCATCAAAAGCAACAAGAATGCCAACCAAATAACAAAGCCTTAAGGCAAGCCCAGTTAGAGAATGGGTGACCTGCAGATTAGCACCCTGATTGGAGAACGAACATTCTCCAGCAGGGTGTTAATCTACATGTAATGCCCACTGAAAAACAAGTCTGCCGCTTCACAACAGCATGGAGCTTGGACTGCAAGTAACCTAACAGTCACCATTATTTTACACTCGCTAAGCAGCGCTTTTGCTGTTTAGTGAGTGTAATATATATATAGATATATATATATATATATATATATAATATATATATATATATACATATATATATATATATATATATATATATATATATATATATATATATATATATATATATATATATATATATATATATATATATATATATATATATATATATATATATATATATATATACATATATATATCAGAAAAAAATAAAATAAAAAGTGTGTGTGCATGTGTGTGTGTGTGAAGAGTGAAAGATCACTGGCAGCAGCAGTTGTTAAGAGGCATGTGTACAGCTTGACCTCTTAGCTCAAGATATCTGGATAAACTCTGAAATAAAAGGGGAACAAAGCCTTGGAATAGGAACATATTTTAAATACTGCTGTTATAAAATTACTTGAAAAATAGGATTTGTGTTATCATGCATTTTCTGAAGCACAGGTGTGTGTGTGTGTGTGTGTGTGTGTGTGTGTGTGTGTGTGTGTGTGTGTGTGTGTGTGTAATAAAGGGAGAAGAAAGGCTCAAAAACAGATTGTTCTTATAAAATTATAAAGTAGCTTAAATAACAGGATTTGTGTTAGCATGAATTTTCTGAAGGGAATAAAGCCTTAAAGTCAAATCTATGTCATCATTTAGTGACTTCAATCCCAATGACTGGCAGTAGAGCACACATTTTAGGAGTAAGGGACTAAAAAAATAAAGTAAATATCTGGAATTTTTTGCTAACTCCAACACCATTTACATATACTACAGCAACTTTGAAACATTAGGTGGAGGAACTATTTTACATCAAAAATATATAAAGAATATTGTACTAAAAAATACGCAAATAGGTAAAGCACAAGAATTTTACAGACAGTCCATTCTCTAAGCATCATAATGTCCTTTAGGGTGTGTGTTACTGTGTAAATAATGCCCTTCTAGGGGTGTAGAGGACACCCCTGAGTGGGCATTATTTCCATAATAACACACCCCGTTTTGCATTATTGCTTGCTTATCCAACTGGTTCTCAAGAAATAAACTTATCCTCATAGCTAGAAAAATGAAGACACACAGTCTTTGGTAAGCAATAGAGAGTGTTATCAACCACAAAGTAATGGACTACAGAACTCAAGCATTGGTCAGCACTAGAAACTACCCCCACCTCAAATATCTGAAAGTGTGGCTTGATCAAAAGCTTCAAGTCCAATATCACATCACTAAAACTAAAGCCATGTTTAACCCCCTCCTCTTCTGCGCCTGCAAATTAATCAACTTCATTACTCCACAATGAAAAGCCACCACTGAAAACGACGACCTACTGGATCAACTAGAAGCAGGTCTGGCAATCAAAGCTTATGCCTCCAATAAAAATTTAAAATCCTTGCAAATGATATCTAACAACATCTGCAAATTTATCTCCGTGTCACCAAAAAACTGAGCACCGTTGTTCTTTCTTTAACAAAGTTAAATGGCTGCCAGTGAACAAAAGATGCAGCCTCCTTTTTGCTCCCTAGCAAATAAACTCCTTAACCTACACACTAGTTTTTGCCAGCATATTTCTGAAAGCAACTGCTCAGCCACCCTCAACCCCAGGTCACACTCCCAAGCTGCTTCTTCTATTTAACCCCCTCAAAACAAACTTCATTACTCTGACAATAGGCTTTCAGTATTAGACACTCACATTTTGGACTCCTTACCAACTAAGTTTCTTCAGCAAAAAGCCAAATGCAGATACCTCCAAAGAGGCAACATCATCTGAGTTACAATTCTCCTAAGTCATATTTTTTCTTACCCACTGTAGTCCTCCCTCTTACTTTTATACTTTTTGTTCTAATGCTTCTATAAAGCTTCACTACGTTTATTCTAAAATAATTGTTTTATAGGCATTCTGTACTCCATTTTCTCTTGTACAAAATAGCTGTTCATTTTTTTCCTATATTAATTGTGGTTTGAGATATTATTTCAGTTGTACTTAGTTGCAATGTTTGTTGTATTCTTTGACTTGTAGATTGTTATGTTTCAATTTTATATTATTACATTTTCTTCAAGGCAGAGTCTGTAAGTGGTCCATATGGATCTGTGCAGCCCCCCCCCCCGACCTCTGGTTACCAAATCTAAATAAATAAATAAACAACACTGTTTTAGTTTCATTGACTGTATGACTCATTTGGGTAAAATAACTAAAGTATGTTTTGTTAGTTATGTATTCTAAAAAGCTGGAATTTGCAACAATACAGCAGGTGAGGAAGAGAATGTGTTTATTTTTAAGTTCTACAAAGAGTGTAAGAACCATTGACTGAATCCAGGATGATTCTTTCTTCCGTTCTATAAATGCTGAAAATAGAGTGAAACTTAGAATGGAAAAAAAGAACAAATCTACATAAGCTCTATAGTTATGCACAATTGCAGTAGCAATTCATATATAAATGTGAGTGCTTTTCAGAAAATCGCAAACATGTACTGCTAATATGGTACAAGGACAAGGCAAAGAAGCAAATTGGGCCCAGCATCAAAGAACATTTTACAGTAGAAAGAACAACCCATCAAAACCAATGAAATTGAGAATGTAATATAGACAAAATACAGTACTTGTTGGAACTTCTAAACATATCTAAGAGTTCCTAAATACAAACAAAAGCTTTAAAATCAAGCAATGAACTATTGAATTAGCAATTTAAGAAAAAAAAAAAAAACTAGACCAACTTGCAGATGTCTCACATCAGTCATAGTATATACCTGAGACTTCCCAACCTCAAAAAGATTCTCACTGTTACTATATCATGGTAATTTCATACTTCCGATTATAGTATTATTCATTATGAATCACATGTACAAGACTGACAATTTATTTGCTAGTACTGATAATCTGCTGAGAAAGATGTCTCCACCATCAAGGGGTATCTAAAACAGGAAACTGTAAACCAACTAGATTTTAGTTAATAGCTTTATATTACATACTCAGATGTCAGTAGAACACCTATCATTAACACCAAGAATGTACAGAATGCATAACACAAAAAACCTCAATAAATAACCTGTTAGTATGGCAGACATGGCGACCCCTAACCGGGAAAAAGCCAAAAGAAGTATGGCAGACAGCAATTCAATTTTGAAGGCAATTCCCTTTAATATACCTTATAAATAAGTAAGTGTGCCTAAATTTAAAGTAGAATTACAGAGGGGCATTGAGCTTTTGACATGCAAAGACAACACATTAATATAACTATTTACCTGTGTTAGAGGAACAAAAATTTGCACAGTTATAACTTAGCAGCATTGCAGGTTTACATTGCATGCAGACACAAAGTAAGGGTACATTTAGTATCACTAGGCACCTGCCATAAAAAACATATATGTTGTAAGTATGTGCACCGGAAGAGCTACATTTTGTGCACGAGTTAATAAAGCACATTCCTTACGTTACATATGTCATTCAGGCAAGCCTTAGGGTCTGAAAGATGCAATTAGTTTGAGTCATAAGTTGTGCATACATTCCTGGCAGCTGTATTACACATTCTACATGACTTTGCTTACAACAAATATAAAGATAATATTGAAAATTTCTCGGCATTTTTTTTTTTTTTTTTTGCCTTTCCTGTCACTAACTCCCATTTTGGCAGCTTCCAACTACTAGCACTGTGACTGTAACATGAAATTACATATAAATGAAGATGTAGATGCATGTCTGATACTTATCGAACATTCTGATATATTTCATAACAAAGGCCATATCTAAAAGGTTTCGGTAAAAAGTTCAACGCAGAGTATAGGCATCATACATACTGACTCTATATCATCAGACACATATCATTACATGCTTTACTTTTCAGTCATCATAACTAAACAACTTTTCCACTTTGATAGAAAGCAGTGATGCTTTTAATAGTGCAGTCACAAGATATATGCACACAAACCTTAAAAAAGCAAATTTAACACATAAATCAAAGCCTTAAAATTAAGTTCATCATAGTTAGAACCAAAAATGAAAATGATACACAAATTGCAAATAAACTACTAGAAAACGCATTACTAGCAAACTGGATCTGCAAACTAAAACACTGAATTAAATAACATAAAACTAACTAAATATAAAACTAAAGAGCAACCTTAATCTATAGCAGCATACCCGTCACTAAATTTCTATAACAGTACAGCAAATGATTAAAAGCAGTTAAGAAAAAAGAATTCAGCTTAACTTACAACACAAAATAACTTAAAATATTAAATAAATAAAAAGATTACAACTTACCTCACAACTGCAGCATGAAGTTATTCATGAGACAGCCCAGTCATAAAAATGTTTGTCAACAGACATACTATGCAATTGCCATGTTCCAATGAAATAAGTTGAAAACAGCACTTTAAACTAAAAATAAACAAATAAATGAATAAATAATATTGATAACTCTTGCACTTTAGAGTTACAGAATTCATGAGATTTGTAATTTTTGCCTACGCTTACAAAACCTGTTCCCTAATCACGCAGTATATTTAATTTATAAAACATCAGACCCTTAAACATCCAATATAATGTAAATAATTAATAAACAATTGCACGTGCACACTCTCACACACACAAATGCATATATAATGGCATGTGTGTATGTATCTGTCTCTGTGTTCGCATGCATGTGCATGTTCAAGTATGTGCACAAATATATATCTATGCGTGTATACATACCTATATGTGTACATCAAGGATTTCAAAATGTATTGCACTATACAGCCTTTAAAATAGAATTATGTTCATTTTGGTCTATTACTGATTAAATTTCCAACTTACCCATGTAAAGTTTGGGTTCAGCATGAATCAGTTGCATTAGGTCCAATAGCAGACAGAGAAGAATAAGTAGGGCCATCAGGTTCTCCTTCCTTCTTTGCACAGTGCTTCTAATTGTGATAGCAGTCTTCAACATAAAAACTCGTGTTCTGTTTAGTTAATTATAGAATGGTTTCCTTCTAATGACAAACCCTGAAGTTCAAAACATTACTTAACAGCTTTGAAACCAGGAAGTGAAAGATGCATTATCCTGCTTTCAGCTGCATTATGTTTTGTTAATTACAGTTTGCTTTGTGCTTCTTTTTTACTCAGTGTGCTACTGTTTTTACATTTTATACTCAGACATGCTTTTCAGATTGGTTAGTATTTTCTCCATTATATTCAAGCCAGCTGAAGGTTGCCATGGTAACAAGTGATAAAGAAAATGGCTTTAGTGTAAGACAACTTGCCAAAAATAAAACAAGTAGCAAGCATGACTGGATTGGAATTCACATTCATGAAATGATTCATTTGTAACATGGCTAAAGTCCTAAACAACCTTTTATTTTTGTCTTGCGATATAACACAAGACCCTGAAAATATATCAGGTAATATTTAAAACAACTGCTCATGCCATAGGAGCAACTTGGCAGATATGATGTCAGTTAATTTAATGAAGCACTCCAATAAATATTTTCTTCCTCCATGTTTAGCTAAGAGAATTGAAAACATAATAAAAAATTATAAAGCGGGACGAAAGAAATGCTGGCTGAATGCCTGTCTTGTGTGTGCTAAAATATGGTACAGAGTTGTAAGCCGTAAAACAACAAACAGGCAAACCTCATCCTAAAAAAAGCACTTTATTAAATCCTCTGTCATATTACAATATCTTCAGAAGAGTTGTAGTGGTGCCCTGATTTTCAGCTATGGTGGTTGCTGTATATCCAAGGAACAAAATCATAAACTCTCTCTCTGTCTCACCCTTTCACTTTTACTCTTTCCTTTTGTCTTTACTGAAGAAGTAATAGCTCCAAATTTTAAATGTTTGCACACCAACAGTCTATCACTTATTCAAGTTGTATGTAATTAGCACAACACTTATTTTACCGACATAAACTTAATCACACTGTTATCTCTATAGCTGCATATGAAAAAGATTTTCTGCAGAGAATGGATTGTGTGTCATTTTCAAAGCCCATAAAAATAAATATTTGCCTCCTTTCAGACAAAGCTTTTTTTTAATTTTTGAAACAAAATGTATTATAATTTTGTGTAAAATGGAGAATGATTTCTGTTTAAATTTGTAATGACTTTATTGATTTTTCAGTAGAAATAGGTTCACACGGAAGTGGTCATTTCAGTGTCATTTTGTCCAAACACCATATATATATATATATATATATATATATATATATATATATATATATATATATATATATATATATATAAATATGTATGCGCGTGTGTGTGTGTGCGTGTGTGTGCGTGCGTGTGTGTGTGTGTGTGTGTGTGTGTGTGTGTGTGTGTGTGTGTGTGTTTGTGTGTGTGTATATTAGTCCTTGAGCTACAAGTCAGCCAAGAACCAGCTCAGAAGGGACAATTTGACAGGTATTCAAGCCGATGAAAAAATTAAATGTTAGCTGTTTCTTGCAGAAAAGAAAACTTCCCTGCACAGTGTGTGGGAGAGGAAGCTTACCCCAGTTTATATACACCAGCTCTACAGTAACACCAATATAAGAAATTAATTACTTCTGCTATACACTAAAAAAATGCATCAGTTGTGACTTACAATGATCAGACCTCTAAGCTGTCTTTCTTTTAGATGAACACACCTGTTTTCAGGCCCAGTTTACTCCTGCATATGATATACCTTGTTCTGGTGGAATGTCCCTATTTTCAGGCTTGATTAACCTTTCACACAGCTTTCTGTATCCTGCTCCTCACATGTGAATTTTGAAGCTGCCTAGTACATAGAAAAGTAGACCAGATGAACAGCATACTACTAGCACCAATAATTTAAAAAAGGATGGCACACATATTATATCTCTTTTTTCAGAAGCAAAAATAAATTGTCTTGTGTGGTAGAATTTTGCAATACAGTTCATTAATGTGTTTTTATTTCATCGTCATTTTGTTACTCTCTGTTTTTTAAATGTGTTTCTGAGTAGTATTCCACATTCCTCTGGATGCAGGAGAGTGATGTGCTATTTGCTATTCAAATTTTATGTAATTACATGTCTAGATTTTTGGCTGGTTGTGTCTACTTTTCAAGGGCTTTAGTACCTAGGGATGACTATGATAAACAGTGATCAGAGAGTTCAACAGTTGGAAAATGAACCTGACCAGATAAAACCTGGTCAAGTCTGAACCCAAAAAGGTATACAGTAGCCCTAGTTTTAAGAAAATTAAATTAACTGTAAAAGGAGCCGCAGAAAAAGGGTGTGATAAAACCATGTCTGGTACTATGTGCAACTATTTTTGGATACACTTTATCAACTCAAACTCTAAGTGCTCAGGTTTCACCAACTCACTGCCAGTCACTTGAGTTACACTATAATTGATATTGGCAGCAAGTCTGAAAAAGGGGTTGCAGGGAGCAAGCCCACCTGTACCACCAGACATGGGTGCTCTTCCCTTTCACACTCAACATACAAATAGGCTGTCTCCAGAGTTGCAGAAATCAGAAAAATATATTTACAGACACAGTCTCTATATTCAAGTTTTTCACACTGGAATATATATATATATATATATATATATATATATATATATATATATATATATATATATATATATATATATCTATAGACAAGCATTCAGCTGCAAACAGGTGATCCGTGAGCAGATGAATGATGAGCAACTGAAAGCTAACATTTCTTTTGGTCATTGGTAGTGTTGCTATATCATCTCAAACTACCTATACTCTTCTCCAGCAATTTATCAACACCTTTATTAGGTCATCAAAGCTACAAAAATTTCCCAGAAGCTGCCACATTTGTGCTACTTCTGAAAAACTACAGACAAGTTTTACACATTGCCGACAGAAGGCATAGATATTGTCATTCCCAAAACATAAAAGGCTACCAAAAACAATCCCAAACATAAATGTATACTTAATTTTGCAAAAAAGATGTAAAAGATATGTAAAATGACTTGAGTTCTCTTTATAAAAACTAAATAACATTATGTACTGTGTATATGAATTAGGCATGCAGATCCCCCAGCAAAACAACAATGCCTGCCTAATTCAACTCTCTGGAAAGGGAATACATTTTTAGTAGCATGAAAAAGTTAAAATGAATAAAAAGCAAATAAATATACCAGAACATGACTACATTTTTTTCAATCACTGCAACAAAATCCATACATACATTCCCACTAAAACTCTTGTCTACTTAAATCATCTCATAGAAAGGAAATGTCATACAAGAATAAAACATGTTCAAATAAATGAATAATAATAATAAAAAAAAAACACTTTCTACAGCAAGCTAATAATGAAATGGAATTGCAAGGAAAATTAACCTTAATACTCTAAACTAAAAACAAAATAACTAAAGCCTGTACTACTGGTGTAGATCCTTGGTCATTGGTACTCAGAAAATCACAGGGAGAAGAAAGTCAGTGAATCTAAACTGACCAAGTGAAGCCTCATCCATTTGATTAGTATTTATGCCTTATGCAACTGAAGCTCTTCACTGAGGTCAGTGGAAAACATTTACTTTAACATAAAAAAGTAAAACAGCAAAACTGGATAATCGGAACATGTGAGGGTTTGTGTAACACAAGAAATATTTTGCAATGTCAAATTAGGGAACTTAGTGCATGACTTGTTGACCTGCCACTCCAACAAACTAATTGTCTGGTCTGACAGCACTTGATATTGTAGGATTACCAACCTCTCATGCATTCAGCACATTTTGCACTGTAGAGTGTGGGAACAAGTCTTGTGACAAGTGCCTTTACCACAAGTCAAAAATGTGCTACTTGATTCTATAGCACAGGCGATTCCATTTATCTAACTCTAGATCCCAACATATTCCATTTAATCTTTGTCATCTGTATTCTGTAATGTTTTTTCTGTTTCTCTTCATTTTAGTGGGGTGTTGGAAAGAGTTTTACACAATTTGCACAGGTTTTTGTGAATAGACTTTCTCATGATGTTTTTTTTTTAATTTCTGAGGTAAACTGAAATGCCTTATAAAATGTTTTTGTTAACCTTGAATAAATATTGAAGCATTCTAGTAAGTGCTTTACTATTTTGCACATTTAAGGCTTACCTAAGGCTTAGTTGTGTGTTTTGATTAGTTTAATGTAATCAGTGTATTTTTAGATTCAGATCAGTTTTGCAGGTAATACCATTTTGTGCCTGAACTAGCTCTGCTTTTTGGTTTATTTTATGCTTTGTTTATCTGATTTTTTTTCTTTGAAAATTGGATCTCTCTCTCTCTCTCTCTACATGCGTGGACACTCACACACACACACACACACACACACACACACACATACACACACACACACACACACACACACACACACACACACACACACACACACACACACACACACACACACACACACACACACACACACACACACACACACACACACACACATACACACACACACACACACACACACACCTGTCCACACACACATACATGCATAAATACACTAACACCCCTGCACCACCACCACCATGGCTTCACTGAATTTACTTGCACAACAAATGCTTCCATAAGTGACTGAATGAAAAACATTTTTGAAAGCATTACTTTTTTCCCTCTAACAGTGGTCATTTACACAGCTGAGTGACAACTCACTCAGCACTATACATTGGAAATTTCTGGCAATTTTGGGACAGCACATAGACAAATAGCATTAGCTTCTCTCCAGGACTACTGTATTAGCATGCAGCTCTGTCAGCAGGACCATCCTCTCTGTTGATACTCCCACTAGTGGGAAGCCTTAGCAGTAGTGTAGTCTAAGAATCAGACAAGCTTACCACCACTGGTGGTACTGCAGCACACAGGAGATTAGAATTCTGGGTAGGTGTGTGGGAGAGACAAGAATGAGAAATATCAACAGCTTGTAAGCCACTTCCTACTTGAAGAAAGTACAGTTGTGTAGAATCTTACCACAATGGTAGATGTCCTTGCTTTCATTTATGCAGTATTCCTAACATATGGGATTCCCTGCAGTGGAAACCTGATGTCCAGCCAGCTACCAAAAACTACTGTTGCTTTAAAGTACACCAAATGTGACCTTTGCATAGTGTAGGGCATAATGGTGACACTCAGGCCTGCAATAATCAGAACTGATTGCCCCAGTAGGACTACCAGTCCAAGGGACCCAAGAGGCAATCTGTACATCCAGGAAGGCAAAGAACTAGGGGGATGGAGTGAGCAAATGGTGCAGCAGTGAAGGCAAGGACATCTACCATTATGGCAGGATTTTTCACAACTGTACTATGTCCTTATATTCACTGCTGCGGTATTCTTAACATATGGGAGAGTGCCAAAGCTAAAGAGGAAACTTGGGAGGAGGAAGGAGTAGAAGAGTCCCCTAGAAAGCCATGAAAAATGGCACTAGCAAAACCAGCCCTAGCTCTAGAGATACCATTCAACTTGCAGTGCTTGGAAAAGATAAGCACAGAAGTCCAGATAGCTTCTTCAGGAATAGAAGTACTATCTAAATCCTTGATAAAAGCACCTGAAGAAGCCACAGCTCTAGTAAAATGAGCCTTAATTGAAAAAGGAAGGTTCTTGCCAAAAACGTGTAACAAAAGGAAATAGACTTGGCTGTCCAAGAAGGAATAGATTACTTGGATATGGCAATTCTCAAAGATCTAGTATGAAAAGAAACAAATAACTGATCAGATTTTCTAATAGCATTAGTCTTATCCAAATAAACCCTGAGCTGTCTATGCACGTCCAAAGTATGCAGCAACCTCTCACCATCAGATTGCGAAGAGGGGAAAAAAGTAGGCAGATTAATAGGCTGATTAAGTGATAGCTCATTAACTACCTTAGGCATAAAAGAAGGATTAGTGTGAAAGGACACCCTGTCCTCATGAAAGATAAAAAAAAAAAAGACAAGCAATAAGGGCCTGAAACTCAAACACCCATCTGGCAGAACTAAGAGCTAACAAAAGAACAGTCAACTTTTCCAAAACAAAATTAAGATCCCAGGGATGAGAAATAGGCTTCCTGGGGTGTCTAATATAAAAAAATGCCTTTAAGATATTGTTTCAGTTCAAATCCAGAAGCTAAATTAGGAGAAAAAGGCAGACAAGCAGAGGTAGCGGATAAGTGGGCCTTAATAGAAGAATTGGACAAACCAGCATTGAACAACTCACACAGATAAGAAAGAACCAAAGGAACATCCACAGTAAGTGGGTTCAGGTTATGAGAGAGAGCAAAATAACAAAATTCTTCCATTTGGATAAGTAGGATTTAGTAGTAGTAGCTTTCCTGGCCTCCTGCAGGACTTGCAGCATGTCCTCAGAAAAAAGGTGTGTATGAGGAATCAAAATCTTATCACCCACAGTGTCAGTTCTAGAATGGACAGGTGGAGATGGATGAGAGATCCCTTGGCTTGTATAATTAGATCCACTCTGTGAGGTAACTTGTGATGATTGCCCCTGGCTAGATGGAGAAGTAGAGTGAACCAGTGCTATCATGGCCAAAAGGGAGTCACCAACAAGATTTTGTTGAATTTTGAACAGGACTTTCGGAACAGGAAGGGGAGGGAATGCATAAAGAACATCCCCCTCCAAGAAAATGAGAGGGTCTCCACCTTCCATTAGAGAATCTATTTGTTCTGAGAGGAAGTAAAAAGATCCATTTGAGGAGTACCCCACTGGTGGATAATGTCCAGAAACACATCCCTGTTAAGGACCTGCTCCGAGTGTCTGTCATAATGTTTTGATCAGAAGGGATAGAAACTGCTTGAAGAATAACTTGGTATTTGACAGCAAGATCCCATATCAGAAGTTCTAACCGGCAAAGAAGATAAGATATCGTTCCTCCCTGTTTATTGATGTATCACATCACTGTGGTGTTGTCTGTGAACACCTTGAGAGGCCCAGGACACAAATGAAAATAAAAAGCTTGAAGAGCCTGCAGAAGAGCTCTCATCTCTTTGATACTGATGTGCTCCTTCTGCTAATGAGATGACCACACCCCTGTACCTTTAGGGATCCAAATGTCGCCCCATCCCAATTCTGAAGCATCTGTGAAGAATTCTTAAGAGTGAAGAAGGATATGAAAAGGGATCCCTGGATTCAGAGACAACTGCTGAATCCACCGGCAAACTTCCTGTCTGGGACAAGGAAGAAGAACTACAAAATCAAAATCTAGAGGATGTGCATGTTGAAGCCACACTGACTTCAGAAACCACTGAAACTTTCTCATGTGGAGTTTGGTCAGAGGGAGCATAGGAATGGTGGAAGCTATGAAATCCAGAGCTCTCAGAAACTCCCTGGCTGTAATGGAGTCCAGAAGAAGAAGAAGAGTGTAAAATAAGTGAGAGTTAAGGCCTTTGGAGGAGGCAGGGATGCAATCATTGGCACCGTCTGAATCCTGAAACCTAGAAAAACATAATCCTGAGAAGGAGTCAGGGAAGACTTTTTGAAATTTATACTGAACACCAGGGTCTGAAGAAGGGAAATGGCAAAATAAAGATTTTGTAAAAGGGTCTCTGGAGAGGACGCCTGAATCAGCAGGTCATCTAAGTAACAGAAAATTTGGATCCCTTGAAGCCTGCAAAAAACAATCACAGGAGCAAGGCATTTGTTGAACATCCCTGGGGCAGTAGAAAGGCCAAAGGGCAAAGCAGAGAACTGAAAAGGCAGGACGCAACAGAGAAATGGAAAAACTTCCTAAAAACAGGATGGATCAGAATATGGAGAAAAGCAGCCTTAAGATGCAGAGATATCATATAGACCTGAGGGAGCAAGAGGGGAAACAAAATCTGAAGGAACAACATCCAAAAGGAAGGCAATTTTAGAAAAGGGTTTAGATGAGAGAGGTCTAGAATAGCTCTCCAAGTGCCCTGTTTTCTGGGCACTAGAAACAGTCTTGAGTAGAGCCCTTTTTGTCTTTAGGACATAGGAACCTCTTGAAGGGTGCCGTGAGTCAAGAGATCTTGAAGGCGACCTCCAAACCCTAGATCCTACCCAATTTAGCTTTGTCAAGGGCAGATCCTGTCTGTTAAATCTTGTGGATTTTTTTAAAAATGTGACCAGGGCCACTGATGAGGGCAAACCTGTGCACAAAGCATACCTCAACTTGGCAAAGGCTTTCAACACAGGCATTACTGATAAACTTAGCCAACTGAATGTAAACCCCTTCAATATAAGATAGGTTGCTAACTGGCTCACAAACTAAACACACACTATCAAAGTGCGTGACTTCACATCAACCAGCACACCTGTTACCAGTGGGGAACCACAGGGGTCAGGGCTGGGCCGCTTGCTGTTTGATATATACTTCCCAGAAGTTCAGGTCAAAACTAAGAGGTTGTGGCTGACCAAGTCTGCAGACGACTGCAAACTGGGTGCAATTATTGAATCCCCAAATGATGTTATTATACTCCAGAAGGGTCTTACGCAGACCAGTGACTGGTGTCTTAGTCACAGTCTCAAACTGAATGCAAACAAATGCATCATCATTCCCTTCAGCACAGTGTCCCTTCACACTATCAAATCAACAATATCCTAAGTACCCATGAAGTGGTAAGGGACTTGGGTTCGCATGTTGACTATGACCTTAACTTCAACCACCATGTGTCTACTGTAGTAAGGAAGGCTTTCTACACAGCACACTTGATTACTAAATGCAAAGCCTCAACAGCAAAACAAGTTATAACCCCTTTATACTCGGCACTAATCTAGCCCATAATTAATTATAATGCCCCATATGTGTCGTACAAAGCACTTGCAGCAATTGGAGAGACCTCAGAGGTTTCTAACAAAGAAGATCAAGGGACTCCAGCACATGCCATACAAAGACCAATTAAAGTCGCTGTCACTTCACTCAGTATTATACAGACTTCCTAGTGGAGACTTATGCCTGGCTTACAAAGCAATCTCAGACCCAAACCTAATGAACTTGCTTCATATCAGTAAATTAAACTGAACTAGAGCCACCCATTCCAGGGACCTAAATATGGCCTGCTACTTAAATACAACATGCTGGAGGGACACATTTATCTCCCAGTGACTGCTGCATCTTTGGAATAGGATACCTATTTATGTGAAACTGAGCACCTCTATGACACTGTTCAAAAGGAACCTGGATGAGTGGATGGGGCACCATAAATTCTTACCAAGAACAGTACCCACAACCCTCCTGAGCACCAGCAGTCATTACTAAATGCAATACTGGGTATTAACTAACATTTCTATGGTATTATATTGGGATGAAACACCTAGGCTTGAAATGACCTCCAGGTTGACAGCTTAGTAATCTACTATAATACTAAGAAGAACCTCTGTGAAAATGGGAAAGTGTTCCTGAATATGCTGAAGAATACTCATGAAAAGAGGATGGGATTTCCACACCATGAAGTACCCCTGAAGAATGATTGACAGAACCCAAGAATCCTGAGTGATCTGATGCCAAACAAGATGAGAAACAGAAAGGTGAAGAGAAAGAGGAATGTGGCTGGGAAGAGATGGATAGTCATACAGCACCTGTTTTGTCCAGAAAGGAAGGCTTCCGAGTCTATGAAAACTGAGTAGTCTTAGCAAGAGGAGCCCATTTGCCACTCTTCTTGCCTTTAGCAGAAAGGCAGGATTGCTTAAGAACAAAGGCAGGCTTAGCAGAGTAGCTACTCTGAAATTTAGGCACAGGAGAAGCAAACAGATGATGTTAAGTTGTCAATCTCGCCTTCATTCTTGCTTGATGGGTTGCTAAGCTCGAGAGTCACTTTTACCAGCTCGAGGCAGCCCCATATCCCATGATGCAAGGCAGTAAGTACCCAGATCTCGCTTGCTCCGCTCGGATGAGGTCCTCCTTTACCAGCTCCTGGTAAGTGATTGTTATATTACTACTTTTGCCCCTTTCTTCAGAAAAACTTTAGATAATTAGTTTTAATACAGTTTTAGTCCTTTTCTGACAAGTTTTCCCTGACTCCTTAAAAATTTCTAGTCAGACTTTCTCCCATCCCATCCCCCTTTTGTTAGGGTGTGTGTGTCTGTTATTGATAGTTTTATATAATTTAATTTCTTGGACTAGTGTTGTGTGTGTGTGATTCACTATGTCTAAGGAAAGGGTCTAAGTGTGACTCGTGCTGTCAGAAGATGTCTCTGACAGACGATCACACTTCTTGCCTTTACTGCCTGGGGCCTCTTCACCTGCAGGACTCCTGTGCTATTTGTCACTCTTTCAGCCAGAGAGTCCTGCAGGAAAGAAGAAATAAATTAATTTTGAGGGGGCGGTTCTCGCTAAGTCGGCTCCATCTAAGACTTCAAAGTCTTCCAAGGCCCAGGCTTCTGTGTCCAAGCCTGTGGTTCAGAGTCGAGATCGACACCTTTACGGCTATATCGGCTCTGGCTGGAGCCGATGCATCGAAGCACCTGTCAGCGCCATAAGTTGTCGTTTCTGTGGTTTCATCAGCTCCGATGTTCCCTTTCGGGAAGAGGTCTAGGTCCCCTTCCTTGGAGCCGACTCCTCTCCGATCTTCAAGGTCATCCAGGCTTTCTGACCATGTTTTAGAGAGAGTGGTCAGTAGATTACTTAAGTCACAGGCACTGGCCCAAATGCTACATAGTCCGTCTCAGCAGATGACTATTGGTCCACACCCCATTGCAGTTCCTCCTTCGACGCTACCCCAGAGTTTGGAGTTGGAGTCTTCGAATGGTTACTGCTACGGCTGAGGGACAGATACCCTTCTGTTCCTTCAGCCTCTACTCTTATCTCCCCTTCGAGACCCTCCCTTGAGGGATTCGTGGCCGGGCTTCCTGGTCTCCTCCGAGGTGAGTGGCATCGGACCCTTGTCCGAGCCCGCTCTTCCCCTTGGAGCCTGAGCTCAGCTCCGACATCTGCCTCGGAGCCTTCCCTTTGGTGGGCCCTGGAGTTCCTAGTTCTTGGTTCTCTCGGACCTCCCTGGGAGGGAGCCGAGGTGATGAAGAGTGTGCTGGCCACTGGTCTCAGCCAGCAGTCTGTTCCCTTAGCTCCTCCCTCTATAGTGCCTGTTGACATCTCTGCCACTTCTCTTGCTACAGGACCCAGAGATCCTCCGCCTCAGGTTTCCCCACTGGGAATATCCCCTCTTCCGAGGATTCTCCTGATTTGTCGGGAGATCCTCAAGAGGACTTGTGTCTATCACTTCAGATACTGACTTAGATGAGTCAGAAGGATCCCCAAGATCCCCTCTGAGGATGTCTCCTTCTCAGACATCCTAGAACTCCTTAGACAGAGGGAAACTGGCCCACCAATAATCCCTCTGAGGATGAGTCAGTATACCTGGAGGCGCTTGATCTCGCCCTCCACCTCCTGGGTGTCTCTGCCATGCAGGTTATTGCCGGCTGCTCCTGACTCTGTAGAGCCAGTCCCTAGGAGGCCTTCTAAATTTATTACTGCCCGTCGGACAAGCAATTCCTCACAAAAGGTGTCCCCGCTGATGCCATGGTGGTGGCGGCTGCCACCAAGAAGGAACTTGCAGATCCTTCACCTGTCCATCCTCCTAATAAGGACTCTAGGACCATGGATAGGTATGGTAAGCGGATGTTTTCTTCAGCGACCTTTGCTATTCACCAGACTCCAAAGGGATATCCTTAAGAGCTAGGTGAAGTTGTGCAGGATCCTACAGCTGCAGGGGCTCAGGAAAAATTGCTTCACAGCTAGGAACCCTTAACTCCATTGCAAACTCCTCCATCTAATATCATATGCTGCTGATGGAGTGAGTAGTACAGGTGTGGGCTATGTAATTTGCAGATCCCTTTACCTTCACAAACTCTCCCTTTGATGGGTCAGCTTTGTTTGGCCCTCAAGTGAAGGAAACATTGACCAGGTGTGAGCAGGACGGCAAAACTCTTTCTGCAGTAGGAGTCCGTTTTCCACCCCTTCTAGACCTTACCCCAAAGGACAGAAGGGTGGGGTCAGTTTACCTCTAGAGGCAGAGGGGTAACAACAATGAGGCAGAGGGGTCCACAAAACCAGGGAAACAGAGAGTCTCTCTGACAAGCCCTTTCAGCATCCCTGAGATGTTGCCCGGCTGTCCCTCCTTGGAGGCAGTCGGGAAGACTATCGCTGTACCCAGAAGCCTGGGGTTCCCTCACTCAAGACAGATGGGTACAGTCGATCATATCCGAGGGTTACATAATTCCTTTCGAGGAAAGTCCTTTCTATCCCTCAAATTCCCTTCCAGATGTACCACCCGGTCTAAGGGAAATTGCAGAGTTAGAAGTCTTAAAACTACTGCAAAAGAGCCATTCAGCCAGTTACAACAGACCATTCAGAGCCCGAATCTACTCAAGGTTCTTTTGGTCCCCAAAAGACGGGAGACTGGAGACCAATATTGGATCTCAGCAGACTCAACAAGTCTGTGAGGAAGACAGGATTCCAAATGGTCACTCTTCAGTCAATTCTGCCCTTCTTACAGAAGGACAACTGGATGTGCTCAATAGATCTTCAGGATCTATCACATAAAAATTCCAGGAGATTTCTCCGCTTTCTGCTGGGGTCCAGTCATTTCCAGTTCAGAGCCATGCCCTTTGGTCTCACTACAGCCCCCAGAGTGTTCACCAAATGCATGGCAGTGGTCACGGCTCACCTGAGACGTCAAGGATTCCAGGTGTTTCAGTATCTCGATGACTGGCTCCTTTCAGCCACCACCAGGCATCAGCTTGTTCAAGCCAGGGATTACACAATAAATCTTTGTTCTCATTTGGGCATCTCGATCAACTTCAAAAGTCATCCTTATCGCCCTGCCAGTCTATTACTTTCATAGGCGCAAACTTAAACACTGTTCGGATGTCAGCTACCCTTACAGATCAAAGAGTTTCAGACATTCAAAGTCATGTCAGGATCATTCTAGCCAACAAGAAAGTACAGGCCAGAATGGTTCTAAAGGTATTAGGCCTCATGGCTGCGGCCATTACTCTTCTTCCCCTGGCTCGCTTCTACATCGCTTCTTCAGTGGATGTTGTTCACTCAGTGGTCTTACCAACAACTTCCAATCACCAAATTCTGGTGACACAGATTTGCAAGATCATCTTGCTTGGTGGATCACATCTCCCCAGATTCACCAAGGCAGACACTTTGTACCCCCATCCCCGGTAGCCACTGTCACCACGGATGCCTCCCTGATCGGGTGGGGGCATTATCAGGGCAGGATGGTTCATGTACCACCTGCACATAAATGTCCTGGAGATGAGAGCAGTGCTTCTTCCCGTAGGGACAATTGCAGTCCACACAGACAACATGTCTGTAGTTTGGTATATCAACAAACAGGGCGGGACCAAGTCCTACCCCTTGTTCTCCTCTCATCGGTTTCTCCTGGGAAAACCAACATTTTAGCGGACAGATTGAGCAGAGCTATTCTCATGCCTCACGAGTGGTCTCTCAAGCAATCTATAGAGGAAGAGATTTTTCTGGAATTGCTACTCCCAAAACAGCAAATGCCCAGACTTCTTCTCTCTCTTCCCTCTACCAGGCCATCCCCCCAGAGACGCTCTAACCCAGGATTGGCCCCAGGGACTTCTTTATGCTTTTCCTCCATTTCCTCTGATCCCTCAAGTTATCCAGAAAGCAACCATTTTGAGAGCCAAAATGATTCTCATTGCCCTTATTGGCCTCGACAAATTTGGTTCCCGTTCCTCCATCGTCACCTTTTGGTGCAGCCATCTGGACCCAGTGCCAGATCTTCTGATTCACCAATCCGGTCAGCTGCACTCTCAACCTTACAGCATGGTTGCTCCACTTCCTTCCTTAGCCAGGCTTCCTTTGATCTCTAACCCGTTAGAGACATTCTAGTAGCTTCCTTAAAATCCTCTACCAGGAGGATTTATACAAGCAAATGGAAATGATTCTCTTATTGGGCTAAAGCCAAAATATTGATCCCTTCACTGCTCCAGTTCAGGCAGTTTTGGATTTCTTAGCGGAGATTTTTCATGCAGGATCCTCTTCTTCCACAGTTAGAGTTCAATTGGCTGCTATCTCAACTTTCATGTATCACAATATTATGTCCCACAGGCTTTGTAGAGCCTTCTTAAAGGAATTTTCCTCCTGAAACCTCCAGTCAGGAGTCCTCCCCTCAATGGGATCTAAATTTAGTGCTGACATCCTTGATTCTTAGCCAGCTGTTTCTTGCCTGAAATTTCTTTCATGGAAAACTTATTCCTAGTAGCTATTACATCTGCCAGGAGGGTGTCTGAACTTCATGCTCTATCGGTTCGACCCCCTATTTGGTCTTTCACAAAGACAGAGTATCATTGAGAACTAATCCGACCTTTTCAAAGACTAATTTGAATCAATCCATTGATCTCCCTGTATTTTTTCCAAACTATTCAAACAGATCGAACAAAACTACATTATCTTGATGTCCATCGCCAACTCAGATATTATTTGGACAGAACTAAACAATTTAGGAAATCCGATCAACTCTTTGTTTCCTATGCTGATAACAAGAAAGGCCTTCCTGTCTCTAAAGTTACCTTATCTAGATGGCTTTCTTCTGTCATCTCTGAAATTTATCAGCTCAGGGGAAAACAGCTGTGCTCAAAACCTAAAGCACATTCAACTAGAAGCTTAGCTACTTCTACAGCTTTTCTGGGCCACTCCTCATACCTTTGTTTCCCATTACAAATTGGACTTGGCCTCCAGGGACAGAGCCAGTTTTGGCTCTACAGTCCTCAAGAGTCTGTTCCACTGAGCCACCCAGGATAGAGGTGCTGATTGACAACAGTTATGTACCTACCATAACGCCTCCTTCCCCAGGCCTGGACAGACCTTTTTCTACAAGGTATAATTATGCTGAAAGACTATACAGAGCTGGTCTTTCTTCCATCCTGCAGGTTTTTCTTCTGCTTTCTTCCTTTGGGAAGTGTTTATGCTTGGTGCTATTGCCCTTTTGTCATCAAACGAGATCTGGGTACTTACCGCCTTGCATCATGGGATATGGGGCTGCCTCGAGCTGGTAAAAGTGCCCATCAAGCAAGAAAGAAGGCGAGAGAAGACAACTAACATGGAACGTTATGGTAGGTACATAACTTCTTATTTAAGCTCCTTTAAGGCCTTACCCTTATCCTGAAGGGACTTAAACAAATGAACAGCAGCTTCTGCAAACAAAAGTCTAGAATTCAGAGGAGCATCCATCAACTTAGCCTTAATATCATCAGGTAGATGTTGAAGCCTAAGCCAAGAATACCTCATCATCACTGAACCAAAAACAGCAGCCCTAGAAGAGGCCTTCTGCCACATCATAAGTACATTTAATAGAATGATGAACGACTTGAGAGGAAGTCCCTAGCAAGGAAAGAACAGAAGTTTTACCCTCGGAGCCTGGAAAATCAGAAATAAGTTGACAGGCCTGAGAAAGAAGAACTAACACATACCTAGACATATGGGTCTGAGAAGTAGTAGCCAGAAAAGCTAGGGTAGCATAAGTGTAAACATTCTTACCCAACCTTTCCAAGTTCTGATATCCTTGTCAGAAGACAATAACTTGGGCAAAGAAGCAATTGATACAGCTTATCAGAGGCTACAGACACTACAGAAGAATCAGCAGCAGGACATTTATACAGAAAAGAACAATCCTCAGGCACCCTATAAAACCTGTCAGGCTTCTTGAGACAGGGGCAGAGAATCAGGTGCAAGAATGGCACTGGAAAAATCATCCAGCAAAACAACCAAAACAGGAGGAACAGCCACAGGTTTACGGGAGTCCAACTGCAGCAACTCACAGTATCTCTTATGGATATCAGAGACCTGAGCACAATCCCATTTAAAAAAAAAAATCAATCATCCTAGACAGTGTGGCCCCAAAAGCAATTTCCTCAAAAGGAATATCAGGACTAATAGATTCCTCCTCCTTGGACCCATAAGCCAAAAGAGAAGGAATTTGAGTAGAATAAAACAGGGATTCATCATCAGAACCCAACTCATCCTCAGAAGAATCCTGTTCTCTAGGCTTTTTAAGGGGAGTAGTGGACCCAGGAGGAGCATGAACCAAAACCCTTTGAGGAGACTTTAAGGACATTAAAGCAATAAGTAGTTCCTAAGTGAAGGGCTGCCACTCACTTTGTGGATCCCTAGGAGCAGAAGAAACATGTTTAAGGAAACGTCCCCTCCAAAAAACCGAGAAGGCTCAGACCTGAAGGCAGTCCAGAGCCATAGTAGGAACTTCTTCTCCAATTAAAATCTGAGAAACTCCCCTAGGCTGCTAGGAATAAAAGAACCATGGTTCCTCCTGAATGTCTGAGATGGACGCCTGCAAAACTTCTTTGGATGTGCTGCCAGCTAGATCTCCACAGACCTCAAACATGGTCATGGCAGAGAAATTCGACAACATAGCCAGGTGAGCCTCCAGGTTTGTAACAACCTCAGGAGAAAGACCTGACAGAGGCTGGACAGCGGAAGATCCAATCATACCTTTTTCACCTTATTCTTCCGTGTAAGAAACTTCTCAGTGTGGAAGATTTTCAGTCCATATATTTCTAGTTAATCACTGTATATTAATCAGATCAGACAATAGTAGTAGAAGTAGACGTAACTGTCTTAAGTCAAAACAAAACAAAACGTAATAATAGAAAATATATAATTGTACAGCATTACTAAGTATTCGAAAGTAATCCAAGCAAGGCAGGCAGTTTGTTTCTAGTTGAATGTGTACTTAATAACTTAATAAAGGATTTTCGACTGGAAACAAACTGCCTGCCTTGCTTGGATTACTTTTGAATACTTAGCAATGCTGTACAGTTATATATTTTCTGTTATTACTTTTTGTTTTGTTTTGACCTAAGACGAGTTTACATTCGCTACTTCTACTACTATTGTCTGATCTGATTAATATACAGTGATTAACTAGAACTATATGGACTGAAAATCTTCCACACAGAGAAGTTTCTTACACTGTTTTGTTTTTGGACCCACTACACTTTAGTGGGTTATTTTAAGACTTCGGGGATACCACGGAGATTACTTGTTTTTTTTTTTTCCACCTTATTCTTCCCTAACCACTGACCCTCAGGATGGGATATTCAAGGAAAAGGAAGAAAGTCTAGTGTGAAGGATTTTCTGGACAAATGCCTGACAAACTGAACAAGATTTAAGGTCATGAGAAGCTCCTAGGCAAAAAAGACACTTACTGTGGTGGTATTTATGGGGAATTTGACTCCCAAACTGGCATTTACCCTTCCTGGATGACATTAATCTCAAGGAGGCCAAAAAAAGTAAGAATAAAAACAAAACCCCAACTGGGCACTTATCTGCATCTGCTAGAAGTTAGCAAACAGGTGTAGGTATTCACTAGATGACTGTGTGACGCTCAGCATACCTTAGAGCAACAGTAGTCTTTGCTAGACTGGCCGGGGCATCGGGCTTTCTTCCACAGCAAAGAATCACTGTATCAGTGAATGTAAGGACATCAAACATAACATAAGACTTCTCACCCCAGGTAGATGAAGTCGACCAATTTACCATATGTGCTGTGTGTGTGTGTGTGTGTGTGTGTGTGTGTGTGTGTGTGTGTGTGTGTGTGTGTGTGTGTGTGCATATATATGCAGACATATGCAGAAATATATACATATATGTGTGTGTGCATATTGTGTGTGTGCATGTGTATGTGTATATATATATATATATATATATATATATATATATATATATATATATAAATATATATACATACACGTATATACAGATATGTAACTGTAACCAGTTATGATATATATTTCCACCACATTTCACATAACTGATGCACAGTGTGACAAAAAATGTCATTGGAAGTCATGTCAGCAAAACTAGTGTTGGAATGTATCTTGTACAGTGGGAGATAGGTCAGGACTCAGTAGCTGCATAGCATCAACACTTAGCAAGAAAGTGAAATGTGGATCCAGGCGTGATTTATTCATCAGCTTTAAGGAATACCAGAGAAGCCTGGAAAGGTACGTTATACTTATTTCTTGCATGATGCCAGAGATGAAGTCTTGAGAGTATTTATCATGTTTTCATTTTTTTTTATTGAGGAGAAAAAAACAACAGCAGCAGTTAAAGAGACACAGTAATTAAGTGACCCTAAAAATAAGTTATTTATCGGGCGTCTGATCTTTTTAAGAACATGCAGTTATGTAGAGATAATAGATGTCTATGTTTCTGAGAAGAAGAATAGAGCTAACAACTATAAATTTGATAAATCACATGACATATTAATAAAATAATAATTTGTGGTATAAGAAATGATAAGTCAAGGAGCAGGCTGTTAAGGGAAACAGATATGACCTTATCCAATGTGGATGAATGCAGAGCAAGTCAGACTACAAGTCCATAGTTAAAAGAATCAGCTAAAGAGATAGATGTATACAAAATAAAGCATGCGTCATGAAAAATGATAAAATGAGAAATAAGTAGAGAATATTATGCAACAATGGTGGATATGAACAAGACAATTAAATGCAGTAAGAAAGTAATAGCATCAAGAAGAACAGCCACGAAGTCCAGAGCAATTATTACACAACTTAAATTCAAACTTCATTTAGTTGAGGAGGGCCTCTGCTGATTTTCATAAATGTTGCACATTCTGGGTTTCAAAAACACATAAATGAAAACATGCATTCAAAACAATTTGCATGTTGTTGAACAGAAACTGAAAATAGGTTGTTTTCTTGTGTTATTAAAGTCAAGAGTTGACACAAAAACATCTGAAAAGGAATCAGATGCAGTGAGACTAGAGTGTCAGGTCTATTGGCAATAAATGCTGAGAATTAATAAGCAAAATGTTGAATTTAAGGTAGACATAGGTGCAGACAGTGGTGCAGACAGTAGTACATTAACTGAGCATACTTTCCAAGCATTGTGGTTCAAATTCACTTAGCAGAGAGCTATGTACACACTGTTAACATACTCAGGGCAATGTGCAATTCCAATGGTCAGAGCTATTTTATTCTGAATATAAAGATAAGCCATATAAGGTATTTGTAGTGCATGAGTTATCACTATTATGTTCTGAATATGAAAAAGAGGTAACTTTGCTAACAACCTTTCTGATGTAAGAAAAATGCTTAACAAAGTTTTGTTAGGCACATCTCAGCACTGTAAAGTTCTAGTCACATGCTACAGTGTAACAACTGTCACCATGGAAGAGCATCTGTAAAAGCTTTTATACACTTTGCTGTTACACAAAAAGCATAAGGGCATCAGAATGACATGTCTAACAGCTTTTAAAGACGCTCACTCATTAGAACAACATTTCACTTTTATCCACTGTTTGTATGACAGCACTAAGTGTTTTACAGTGTTCAAAGCTGTAAAGTGTAGGCTCCTATGATTGGTGGAACATAGAGCAGATAAATCTCCATTCACTACAAAAATTATGACTGAATCTTTCCAATCATAATTCAGTTTTTTCAATGTTCTTGACATGGATGTCAATATTAACCTCTTAAGCTTTGTTTCACTTTGCACTGACATCCATATCTTGAGCACAAAATAACTTGGCCATGATTGCAGATCTGATTATAAGCCAATATATTTAAACTCTGGTGCATAAAGAAGTAAGAGTGGTAATTAACACACAAAAGTATTATCTGAAAGGGATAATACAGATCTGGAAAGGTACTACACAGAGATTATATTTTCAATTGAGGATATAGACTTGACAAATTGTGAATAATTTTGAGGGAAAGAAGAACTGGAATTTTTTTGAGTAACCCTGCAGTTACCAATGACAGAAAAAAAAATAAAAGAATTCCAGAGATATACTGGCACTTACTTAGGAATGGAGTTACTGAAATAAGTTATAATAGAGCAAGCCTGAGGAAAAAAATCATTAATAAGAAAGAAACACAGTTTTATCTTATTTCATTGAAGAGATAATTTAATGTAAGACTTTATGTTCAAAGCTGACAAAATAATGACAGGTAGTTCAGTTTTGTGTCATCAGCAATGTATTACCATAACAATAACCTACATGCAGAGTTTGTAGCATGCCCTGTAGCAGATCATTTGTAGAGTCGTACGGATTCTTTGTTTTAAATAAAAAATCATGTGACTAATATGATTATTATTCCAAGAATCCAGAAGCAATCAAACTAAGATATAGAACAACTGCAATTGCCACATTAATGTCCTTCTTCTCAAGGCAAGGAATATCTGTTTTTGTTGTCATATCTGACAATGTCTCATAGTGCAAAAGTCAGGAAATCAGAAGATTTGTGCATAACTGCGAGTTCAAGCGTGCCACAAGAAGTCCATTCAATTGTGATGAACATGGACAAGTGGAAAGAGCTGTGCCATCAGTAAGAAACCTCATATGAAAGAGCAATAACAATAACTTTGGACTGTTATTTCACAATTTGGAATACACAAATATTCTGCTCCAAGGACACAGTTTCTCATCAGCTTAACATTTAGTGAGCAGAAGGCTGCAAAGCAAGTTGACTACTTCAGCTAAATTACTGATGCCAAAAAATCAATGCAAAGCAAACTAAAGGGAAAGAAATCCGCTAGAACATACACACCACTAAGACAGAAACTCTAGAAGACTATCAGATTTAAAAGGTGGACACAGGGTATGAATAAAAAGCCAAAGGAATGTGTTCAGCCTTCAGCTGAAGTAGATGTTAAAGCAACTGAACCAAGGCCCCAGTTGCTTCCTGAGGAATATATTAAGTTGAACAGAAGACATTTGTAAATGATCTATATCCACAGGGTCTGTTTCTGTTGTCTATAGGACAGCCACTGTATCTTCCTTACACAAGGCGGGCCACTCTATGGACTCTGGTAATTATATCTATTTCAAAGGAATGAAACTCCAGACATCACTGGAAAATCCAACAAGTTTATTATCAAACAGCAAACACGAACACCAGGTTAAGCGCTTTCATCCATCAATGTCAGGACTTCATCAGAACAATCCTTATTCAAAAACCCAACCCTTTTATATAGCAACATTTGCATATTATCAACAAATTATCCTATTAATACAATACTTGTCTAAAACAGCTTATGTTTAATTAATAAAACCTTATAAAACAATCCTTTTTAAAAACATCTATCTCAGAATGTGCCTCAACTTAAGTATACTAGAATTACTAACATTTTCTTTTATACCTGGATAGCTAGTTGCATCTCTTGCATGGATGAAAGTGCTTAACCTGATGTTTGTGTTTGCTATTTGAGGATAATAAACTGTTTGATTTTCCAGTGATGTCTGGTGTTTCATTCCTTTCAAATTTGTGGCTCTTTTTCACTTTGGTTATACAGTTCGGTTGTGGCAGTAGTGAGACCCACATCGTTTATGTAAAGTCTGAATTCTAGCAGTGAAATCACTGAATTATTGCAGCAAATTAATCAACAATTGGCGGTGCATACCTCCCAGATAAAGTCTTTAATGGACGAGCAAAATGGATTAGGAAGTCTTTTTGGTAGCTTGGGCTACCCATTGACTCAACCCACTCTGTCTACATATTGTATGTAAATAGACAAAATAATGAGGCTGTGAATAATGGAAGTATCATGCATATGGATGTTAATGAAATTAGTGTATGGAAAAAGAATATATTTAATTTTCATATGGGCATGGCTCATGATAGCAATATACATATTACACAGGAGCTTCTATTATGGAAAGACTAAAGCTGTTCGAAAAAAAATTGTTTGCTTTTATAAAATTGCAAATAGAAAATGTTTTTAGAGAGAAATCTTGAATTGGCTCAAGTACCCCTTGGTCGGTGTGGAGAGCAACCCAGAATTATTGAATGAATTACACAAATTGTTTGACAACACGGGAATAGAATTAATGAAAATCATGATTAAATATGATAGCCAGGAAATGGAGCAGATAATTAATGAACTGGATGAACAAAATGGATTCATTAAGAATGATTTGGTTTTTGAACATTATTAAACTAATTACAACAGTGTATTTACCAGTGTGGAACATAGTTGTAAAACCAAAAAAACTAACAAAATTAAGCAGGATATTGATGAATATACATGTATCCCTTTTCACCGGGTTGCAATGGTAACATCGATGAAAGAGCCAATCAAGTTTCTGGTCGTAACAAGGAAGTGACGTCAGCACCGAGGGATTATCGGCAGCAACATGTGGCAGCCCCTGTAAAAGAGTGTGTACGGCATTTGGAAAGACTGAGGAGCAAGGGGCAGCAAATGTATCAGTTGGGGAACGACCACTGGAATTTCATTGTTCAGGGGGTGAGACCCAAGAAGGGGAGCTATCAGCAGAGACATTAATGGACCTGGCATTGGCTATAAATGATGTAGTAAATGGCGATAGTGACTGTAATTTGTATGAAACTATGTCAAGTGCGAGTAACGAACACATGGTTTATGGTGATATTATGCATGATATTTATGAGCATATTGATTTTGACAATTTGATGCAACATATAGGCAATATTGCCGAAAATGCAAATGATAATATTCATCCAAAAATTGTTTATAATACTACTGGTGATTATAAGGTGCATAATTATTCAGGGAAGGCAATTGATACTATGCATGCGAATATTCAGTGAAAGGGTTTACTTTCGTTCCCTGTAGATGAGGAAAAATAGCTGAAACATTAATAGATTTAAAGCTATTCACTCAGAAAATGAATTTAAAAGTATGGTTTAAACCTGACAGTAATGAAGACCAGGATGTGGAGCACATATTAAAAAGGCCTAGAACCATTTATCCCCCTGTAAATAATTTGATATACATATTTGAAAACGCTTGTGAGACTGATATAAGGGAAGGCTTTAAAAGTAAAAAGTTAGATGCTGGTATTAATTTAAGTCATGAAGAACAAAAGTTATCAGATATAGCCAATGACAAAAAATATACGTATCATGAAGCCTGATAAAGGAAATGGGGTAGTCATAATGGAGAAGAGGGATTATTCAAATAATATGACTACATTTTATTGGATGATACGTATTCTGAAATTACAATTAATGAAATCAATATAGCATATAAAAAACTGGATTTAATGCTAGAGGATATGTTATTCCAGGGACAAATTAATGAAAATGAATTCAACTTCAATCTAATATTTTTGGAATACCAAAAATCCACAAAGGTCTACAAAATTTAAAATGTAGGCCTAAAGTAGATGGAGAAATGAGCAAAAACCTGTTTTATTAGTAAGTTTTTGGATTTTCATTTACAAAAGCATTTGGCTGTTTTCTCCTATATATGTAGAGTCATGGCAATTTTTGGAAAAATTATACATTGAATCAATAATGACATTAAGTTGGTTACTATAGATGTTTGTAACTTGTTCGTAGTGATACCACATGAAGTGGGGTTATCATGGTTGGAAGTACAATTAATTAAAACAGATTTATATGATCAAGATAAAATAAATGCATATATTGCTTTGACGGAAGCAGTGTTAAAAATAACTTCCTTTATTTTGAAGAGCAGTATTACAAACAGTTAACTGGGGTAGCTATGGGGGCAGCATGTGCCCTCATATATGCTAACTATGTCATGTCATATTGGGAACAACAATATATATTTCCAAGTGAATTTCAAGTTAATATTAAACATGATACGAGGTTCCTGGATGACATATTTTTAATTTGGGAAGGCCCAGAAGATACTTTGAATCAATTCTTGGGTCACATAAATCAAACCGTGGGATTTTTTAAATTCACCTATGAATTTAGTAAGTATAGTATATCTTACTTGGATGTGATTTTAAGAATAGACATGAGAAGTCATAGTTTATCTGGGATTTTTAGAAAGTCCACTTTTTCAAATTCATATTTGGACTTTAAAAGTAGGCATCCTTGCCATCAAAAAAGTCTATCTTAAAAGGTCAATTTGTAAGGGCTCCCAAAATGGTTAGTTGTGATAATGAATTTATGCAAGAGGTAGAATTTATTGTAGGATTGTTTGTAAAAAGAGGGTATCCTTAAGCATTATGTTTGAAAATAAAAAAGGAAGTAGTTAAACGTATGGACGGGATTTATAAGCCCATTTTAAAAGCTAGTGGATGTCCGACTCAGATACCCCAAAACAGCAAAATGGAAATGGTAAAAGCCAATAAAGAAATGGGGATGAGTTTTATTACCACCTTTAATCAAAATGTTGGTATGGTAACCCAAGTTATTAAGAAAAATTGGGGGTTATTACAACTTGACCAGTATGTTCATAGGTTCATAGATTAGTAATAGGCTAACCACTCTTCTAGGACATTTTAAGCCTAGCCAATTACCCAATGTGAGAATCAAACTCTACACCTTGTTCTTGTAAGGCAAACACCTTAACCATTATGTCAACCTCCCACCATGTGGTAGCTAAAGTGGGTTCATTCCCAAAGTTTGTTTTTAGAAAGGAAAGATCCTTTAAAGACATTATGGAGATATGTAAAGAGACAAGTGTAAATTGTACTAATAGATTGTTGGGCACCTTCAAGTGTGGTATGTGTACTTATTCTACATATATTTTGGAAACTAATGATAAATTTTGTTTTAATGGGAGGAAAAAAAAATATATATATATATATAT